>NW_027254409.1:0-300000 GCF_044704955.1 Pristiophorus japonicus | reverse complement strand
CAGTGAGTGTAGAACTGAACCCAGCCAGAGTCAGCACCTTCAGGGGCCGGGGGGGGGGGCGGAAACCAGTGAGTGTAGACCTGAACACAGCCAGAGTCAGTACCTTCAGGGGAGCGGAACCAGTGAGTGTAGAACTGAACCCAGCCAGAGTCAGTACCTTCAGGGGAGGGGAACCAGTGAGTGTAGAACTGAACCCAGCCAGAGTCAGTAACTTCAGGGGAGGGGAACCAGTGAGTGTAGAACTGAACCCAGCCAGAGTCAGTACCTTCAGGGGGTGGGGGGGACAGGGAGGGGATAACAGTTCATGGGGTTGGTGGTAATATATTAGCATGGATGGAGGATTGGCTAACTGACAGAAAACAGAGAGTCAGGATAAATGGTTGCTTCTCGGGTTGACAATCAGTAACTAGTGGGGTGTTGCAGGGATCAGTGCTGAGACTCCAACTATTTACAATCCATATTAATGACTTGGAAGAAGAGACAGAGTGTAACGAAGCCAAGTTTGCTGATGATACAATGATGGGAAGAAAAGCAATGTGTGAGGCAGGGACACAAATTCTGCAAAAGGACATAGGCAGGCTGAGTGAGTGAGCATAAATTTGGCAGATGGAGTATAATGTTGGAAAGTGTGAGGTCATGCACTTCGGCAGAAAAAAATTAAACAGCAAGTTATTATTTAAATGTTGAAAGGTTGCAAAGTGCTGCAGTACAGCGAGACCTGGAGGTAATTGCACATGAAACATAAAAAGATAGTATTCAGGTACAGCAAGTGATCAGGAAGGCCAATGGAATTGTGGCCTTTATTGCAAAGGGGATGGAGTATAAAAGCAGGGAAGTCTTGCTACAGTTGTACAGGGTATTGGTGAGGCCACACCTGGAATATTGCGTGCAGTTTTGGTTTCCATATTTCCGAAAGGATATACTTGATTTGGAGGCAGTTCAGAGAATTTTCACAACGTTGATTCCAGGGATGAGGGGGTTGACTTATGAGAAAAGGTTGAGGTTGGGCCTCTACACATTGGAATTCAGAAGAATGAGCGGTGGTCTTAACGAAATGTGTAAGATTATGAGGAGGGTTTGACAAGGTGGATGAAGAGAGGAATTTCCACTGATAATGGGGAGACTAGAACTACGGGGCATAATCTTAGAATAAGGGGCCGCCCACTTAAAAGAATAAATTTCTTCTCGCAGAGGGTTGTGGATCTGTGGAATTCACTGCCTCAGAGAGCTGTGCAAGCCGGGACATTGAATAAATTTAAGACAGAAACAAAGATTCATAAACGCTAAGGGAATAAGTGGTTATGGGGAGCGGACAGGGGAGTGGACTCGAGTCCATGATCGGATCAGCCATGATCGTATTAAATAGAGGAGCAGTCTCGAGGAGCCGTATGGGCTATGCCTGCTCCTATTTCTTATGTTCTTATGTTAACTAGTGAGTGCAGAACTGAAACCAGACAGATTCAGCATCTGCATTGGATGAGAGGGGAGCCAGTGAGTTTGGAACAGATTCCAGCCAAAGTCAGCACCTTCAGGGGAGGGGACCAGTGATTGTAGAACTTGTTCCAGCCAGAGCTGACACCTCTAGGGGAGGAGATGGAGGGGAACCAGTGAGTGTGGAACTGAACCCAGCCAGAGTCAACACCTTCAGGAGTGGAACCAGTGAATGCAGAACTGAACCCAGCCAGAGTCAGCACCTTCAGGGGAGGGGAACCAGTGAGTGTAGAACTGAACCCAGCCAGAGTCAGTACCTTCAGGGGAGGGGAACCAGTGAGTGTAGAACTGAACCCAGCCAGAGTCAGATACCTTCAGGGGAGGGGAACCAGTGAGTGTAGAACTGAACCCAGCCAGAGTCAGTACCTTCAGGGGAGGGGAACCAGTGAGTGTAGATCTCAACCCAGCCAGAGTCAGCACATTCAGAGGAGGAATGCGAAGGGAACCGAGTGTCGAACTGAACCCAGCCAGAGTCTACACCTATAGGAGACGAGAGGGAGGGGAACCAGTGAGTGTAGACCTGACCCCAGCCAGAGTCAGGTCATTCAGGGGACGGGAAACCAGTGATTGCCGAACTGAACCCAGCCAGAGTAAGCACCTTCAGGGGAGGAGAGGGATGGGAACAAGTGAGTTTAGAACTGAAACCAGACAGAGTCAGCATCTTCAGTGGAGGGGAGGAGGCAGTTCAGAGAAGGTTCACAAGGTTGATTCCGTAAATGAGGGGGTTGACTTATGAGGAAATATTGAGGTGGTTGGGGGCAATATATTAGCATGTACAAAGGATTGGCTAACTAACAAAAAACAGAATATTGGGATAAATGGTTCATTCTCAGGTTGGCAACCAGTAACTAGTGGGGTGCTGCAGGGATCAGTGCTGGGACCCCAACTATTTACAATCTATATTAACAACTTGGAAGAAGGGGCAGAGTGTAATGCAGCCAAGTTTGCTGATGAAACAAAGATCGGAGGAAAAGCAATGTGTGAGGAGGACACAAAAAATCTGCAAAAGGCATAGACATGCTAAGTGAGTGGGCAAAAATTTGGCAGATAGTATATGATGTTGGAAAGTGTGAGGTCATGCACTTTGGCAGAAAATAATGAAAGAGCAAGTTATTATTTAATGGAAAAAAATTGCAAACTGCTGCAGTACACGAGACCTGGGAGAACTTGTGCCTGACACGCTAAATGTTAGTACGCAGGTATAGCAAGTGATCAGGAAGGCCAATGGACTCTTGGCCTTTATTACAAAGGGGATGGAGTATAAAAGCAGGGAAGTCTTGCTACAGTTATAAAGGTATTGGTGAGGCCACACCTGGAATACTGCATGCAGTTTTGGGTTCCATATTTACGAAAGGATATACTTGCTTTGGAGGCAGTTGAGAGAAGGTTCAGTAGGTTGATCCAGAGATGAGGGGGTTGGCTTATGAGGAAAGGTTGAGGAGGTTGAAGTTCAGAAGAATGAGAGGTGATCACATCGAAACATATAAGATTATGAGGGGGCTTGACAAGGTGGATGCAGAGAGAATATTTCCACTGATGGGGGAGACTAGAACTAGAAGGCATAATTTTAGAATAAATGGCCGCCCATTTAAAACTGAGATGAGGAGGAATTTCTTCTCAGAGTTGTAAATCTGTGGAATTCACTGCCTCAGAGAGCTGTGGAAGCTGGGACATTGAATAAATTTAAGACAGAAACAGACAGTTTATCAACCGATAAGGGAATAAGGGGTTATGGAGAGCGGGCAGGAAAGCGGACCTGAGTCCATGGTCAGATCAGCCATGATCGTATTTAATGGCGCAGTAGGCTCGAGGGACCATATGGCCTACTCCTACTCCTATTTATGTTCTTCTGAGTTTGGAACTGAACCCAGCCAGAGTCAGCACCTTCAGGGGAGGGGAACCAGTGAGTGTAGAACTGAACCCAGCCAGAGTCAGTACCTACAGGGGAGGGGAACCAGTGAGTGCATAACTTAACCCAGCCAGAGTCAGTACCTTCAGGGGAGGGGAACCAGTGAGTGTAGAACTGAACCCAGCCAGAGTCAGTACCTACAGGGGAGGGGAACCAGTGAGTGTAGAAATGAACCCAGCCACAGTCAGCACCTTAAGGGGAGGGGAACCAGTGAGTGTAGAACTGAACCCAGCCAGAGTCAGCACCTTCAGGGGAGGGGAACCAGTGAGTGTAGAACTGAACCCAGCCACAGTCAGCACCTTCAGGGGAGGGGAACCAGTGAGTGTAGAACTGAACCCAGCCACAGTCAGCACCTTCAGGGGAGGGGAACCAGTGAGTGTAGAACTGAACCCAGCCACAGTCAGCACCTTCAGGGGAGGGGACAGAGGGCAACCAGTGATTGTCGATGAAATTGGATTTTAGAATCTCACTGTCGAAAGACCCTGGCAATAGTCAAAGTAGGACAGCAGCAAACCCGGTTGCCCGAGCAACAGGAGGATGGAGCTGTAATAATAAAGTACATCACAGACAATGATCCAAGAAATAGCATGGGACAGGATGTTCGGCTGCGAGAATGTAAACCACAGTCAGCTGAGACTGCGAGATGTGCACTTCTCTGTAAATGTCACAGACATTGTGGTTGAGATGTACAAACCACACAATTCGAGCAAAGTTGTATTAATACAGTCAACACCATGTTTTAGAAGCAATGTTAAATGTCATGAAACCTTGCGTTGGGCCGGGCACGTGTGTCTCTGACAAAAATAGGTCAATGTCGCTGTAAAACTGAACCCAGCCAGAGTCATTACATTCAGGGGAGGGGAGATATGGGAGGGAGGGGAAGCATGGAGTATAGAACTGAACCCAGCCACAGAAGGTACCTTCAGGTTCATAGAAACATAGAAACATAGAAAATAGGTGCAGGAGTAGGCCATTCAGCCCTTCTAGCCTGCACCGCCATTCAATTAGTTCATGGCTGAACATGAAACTTCAGTACCCCATTCCTGCTTTCTCGCCATACCCCTTGATCCCCCTAGTAGTAAGGACTACATCAAACTCCCTTTTGAATATATTTAGTGAATTGGTCTCAACTACTTTCTGTGGAAGAGAATTTCACAGGTTCACCACTCTCTGGGTGAAGAAGTTTCTCATCTCGGTCCAAAATGGCTTACCCCTTATCCTTAGACTGTGACCCCTGGTTCTCGACTTCCCCAACATTGGGAACATTCTTCCTGCATCCAACCTGTCCAAACCCGTCAGAATTTTAAACGTTTCTATGAGGTCCCCTCTCACTCTTCTGAACTCCAGTGAATACAAGCCCAGTTGACCCAGTCTTTCTTGATAGGTCAGTCCCACCATCCCGGGAATCAGTCTGGTGAATCTTCGCTGCACTCCCTCAATAGCAAGAATGTCCTTCCTCAAGTTAGGAGACCAAAACTGTACACAATACTCCAGGTGTGGCCTCACCAAGGCCCTATACAACTGTAGCAACACCTCCCTGCCCCTGTTCTCAAATCCACTCGCTATGAAGGCCAACATGCCATTTGCTTTCTTAACTGCCTGCTGTACCTGCATGCCAACCTTCAATGACTGATGTACCATGACACCCAGGTCTCGCTGCACCTCCCCCCTTCCTAATCTGTCACCATTCAGATAATAGTCTGTCTCTCTGTTTTTACCACCAAAGTGGATAACCTCACATTTATCCACATTATACTTCATCTGCCACGCATTTGCCCACTCACCTAACCTATCCAAGTCACTCTGCAGCCTCATAGCATCCTCCTCGCAGCTCACACTGCCACCCAACTTAGTGTCATCCGCAAATTTGGAGATACTACATTTAATCCCCTCGTCTAAATCATTAATGTACAATGTAAACAGCTGGGGCCCCAGCACAGAACATTGCGGTACCCCACTAGTCACTGCCTGCCATTCTGAAAAGTACCCATTTACTCCTACTCTTTTTGCTTCCTGTCTGACAATCACTCCCTGGTTGCCCTCCCATCTGGTGTAGCAATCCCCTCAGCACGGGAATGGAGGCAAGTCCAGACCAAAACTGTACGCAGTACTCCAGGTGTGGTCTTACCAACGCCCTGTCCAGTTGTAGCAGGACTTCACGACTTTTATACTCCATCCCCCTTGCAATAAAGGCCAGCATTCCATTTGCCTTCCTGATTACTTGCTGAACCTGCATACTAACTTTTTGAGTTCCATGTACAAGAAACCCCAGATCCTTCTGTATAACAGTATTTTGTAATCGTCCATTTAAATAATAATTTGCTTTTTTATTTTTCCTACCAAAGGAGATAACCTGACATTTACCACATTATAGTCCATCTGCCAGATTTTTCCCCACTCACTGAGCCTGTCTATATCCCTTTGTAGATTTGTTGCGTCCTCCTCAAAACTTGCTTTCAAACCTATCTTTGTATCATCAGCAAATTTGACTGCATTACACTGGGTCCCTTCATCCAAATCATTGATATAAATTATAAATAGTTGAAGTCCCCGCGGCACCCCACTAGTTACAGTTTGCCAACCTGAAAATGACCCATTTATCCCGACTCTGTGTTTTGTGTGTTACCCAATCCTCGATCCATGCTGATATAGTATCGACAACCCCGTGAGCTCTTAGCTTGTGCAGTAACCTTTTGTGTGGCACCTTATGGAATACTTTCTGGAAATCCAAATATACAACATCAACGGGTTGTCCTTTATCCACTCTGTTCGTTACATCTTCAAACAACTCCAGCAAATTTGTCAAACATAATTTCCCTTTCATAAAACCATGCTGACTCTGCTTGACTGCAATATGATTTTCTAAATGTCCTGCTACTACTTCCTTAATGATGGACTCCAGTATTTTCCCATTGTCAGATGGTAGGCTAACTGGTCTATAGTTTACTGGTTTATGTCTCCCTCTTTTCTTCAACAAGGATGTTACATTTGCAGTTTCCAGTCCACTGGGACCACTCCAGAATTCAGGGAATTTTGGTAGATTACAACCAATGCATCCACTATCTCTGCAGCCACTTCTCTTAAGACCCTGGGATGCATGCTATCAGATCCAGGGGACTTGTCCACCTTTAATCCCATTAGTTTGCTGAATACTTTATCTCGAGTGACAGTGATAGTGATTCTTTTAATGTCCCCGCCCCCAGCAATAACTCTTATCAAATATTGGGATGTTTTTAGTGTCCTCTATCGTGAAGACCGATAGAAAATATTTGTTCAAAATCTCTGCCATTTCTGTGTTTCCCATTATTAATTCTCCAGTCCCATCCTCTAAGGGACCAATGTTTACTTTAGCTACTCTCTGCAGAAGCTCTTACTGCCTGTTTTTATATTTCTTGCTAGTTTGATCTCGTATGCTATCATCTCTGTCTTTATCATTATTTGTAGTCGTCCTTTGCTGGTTTCTAAACATTTCCCAATCATCTGGCTTTCCACTGTCCTTGGCAACATTGTATGCCTTTTTTTTTCCAATTTGATACCATCCTTTACATCCTTAGTTAGCCAGGGATGGTTCATCCTTCTCTTAGTATCTTTATTTCTCTGCTGAGATTGTGAAATATCTCCTCAAATGTTTCACAAAGCATTTCTACAGTCTTACCCTTTTACATATTTTCACAGTCCACTTGGTGTCAGTGACAAGGATTGGTTTATATCACATGGGAGGAGATTGGTGTCAGTGACTGTGGGGTTAATTCAACCTTCTTTGACACTGTCAACCGTGAGGGATTATAGGGTGTACTTTTCAAATTCGGCTGTCCTCAAAATTGGTCACCATCCTCCACTGGCTTGGTGATAACATGCAAACTGTGATCCTGAGCAATGGATCCACCACAGACCCAATTCATGTACGGACTGGGGTGAAGCAAGGCTGTGTCACAACACCCACGCTCTTCTCCATCTTCCTTGCTGCATTGCTGCATCTCACCGTCAGTAAGCTTCCCGCTGGAGTGGAGATAATCTACAGAATAAATGGGAAACTGTTCAAACCTCCATCACCTTCAGACCAGATCCAAGGTCGTGCCATCCTCTGTCATCGAATTACAATATGCAGATGATGCTTGTGTCTGCGCTCACTCAGAGGATGAGCTCCAAACCATCGTCAACACGTTCACCGTAGTGTCTGAGAGCATAGGCCTTACACTAAACATCTCCGTAAAAGAAAGGTGCTCCATCAACCTATCCCCGCCAAACAGCACTGCCCTTCACCCCCACCCCACCCCGGATGATCAAAATCCACGATGAGGCCTTTGGCAAGATGGACCATTTTTCATACCTCGGGAGCCTACTGTCAACAAGGGCACATATCAATGACTAGGACCAACACCACCTTCTGTGTGTCAGCACAGCCTTCGGTCGCCTAAGTCATAAGTCAAGGACACCCTCAAGGCCTCCTTGAAGAAGTTCAACATCCCTGCCGACACCTGGGAATCCCTGGCACAAGATCGCTCAAAATGGAAGAGAATAATCTGTGAGGGCGTCGAACACTTCGAGTCTCTCCACCTGGAGCAAGTGGAGACCAAGTGCTGACGGCGGAGGGAGCACACGACAACCCAAGCACTTCAACAAACCGGCACTTCAACCAACGTACTTTCAACCACCGTCTGTCCAACCTGCGACAGAGACTGTAGCTCCCGCATTGGACCTAACAGACATCTGAGACCTCATTTGTAATGTGGAAGCAAGTCATCCTCGACTCCAAGGGACTGCCTATGATGATGGTTGGTTTATATCAGACAGGAGGGGATTGGTGTCAGTGACTGTGGGGTGGGTTTATATCAGACAGGAGGGGATTGGTGTCAGTGACTGTGGGGTGGGTTTATATCAGACAGGAGGGGATTGGTGTCAGTGACTGTGGGGTGGGTTTATATCAGACAGGAGGGGATTGGTGTCAGTGACTGTGGGGTGGGTTTATATCAGACAGGAGGGGATTGGTGTCAGTGACTGTGGGGTGGGTTTATATCAGCCAGGACGAGATTGGTGTCAGTGACTGTGGGGTGGGTTTATATCAGACAGGAGGAGATTGGTGTCAGTGACTGTGGGGTTGGTTTATATCAGACAGGAGGGGATTGGTGTCAGTGACTGTGGGGTGGGTTTATATCAGACAGGAGGGGAATGGTGTCAGTGACTGTGGGGTGGGTTTATATCAGATAGGAGGAGATTGGTGTCAGTGACTGTGGGGTGGGTTTATATCAGACAGGAGAAGATTGGTGTCAGTGACTGTGGGGTGGGTTTATATCAGACAGGAGGGGATTGGTGACATGGAATCATAGCAGTTTACAACACAGAAGGAAACCATTTGGTCCACTGTGTCTGTGTGGCTGAAAAAGAGCTATCCAGCCTAATCCCACTTTCCAGCTCTTGGTTCAGAGCCCTCTCGGTTACGGCACCTCCAGTGCGTATCCAAGTACTTCGGTAAATGCGATGAGGGTTTCTGCCTCTACTGTTCTTTCAGGCAGCAAGTTCCAGACTCTGGAGGTTATGCTTGGACTGTGTAAAACACTAGTTAGACCACAGCTAGAGTATTCACACAGTTCTGGTTACCACAGTGCAGGAAATATGTCTTTGCACTGGAGAGGGTACAGATGAGATTTACAAGGATGTTGCCTGGACTGAAGAATTTTAGCTGAAGAATTTTAGATGGGCTGGTGTTATTTTCTTTGGAATAGAGGAGGCTGACGATAGAATTGCGTACAAAATTATGGAGGATCCCAGATGGAGTGGATAGGAAGGACATAAGAACATGAGGACAAATAAATAGGAGTAGGCCATCGGACCCCTCGAGCCCACTCCGCCATTCAATAAGATCATGGCTGATCTGATCTTGGTCCCAACTCCACTTCTCTGCCCACTCGCATAAACCGTTGACTTCTTTATCTATCAAAAATTTGTTGATCTCCACCTTAAATATATTCAATGACCCAGCCTCCACAGTTCTCTGGGGCAGAGAATTCCAAAGATTCACGACCCTCTGGGAGAGAAATTCTTCCTCATTTCCATTTTAAATGGACAACCCCTTATTCTGAAACTATGCACCCTGGTTCTAGTTTCCCTCACGAGGGGAAACATCCTCTCTGCATCAAACCTGTCAAGCCCCCTCAGCATCTTATACATTTCAATATCACCTCTCAGTCTTCTAAACTCCAATGAGTATAGGCTCAACCTATCTTCATATGACAACCCCTTCATCTCAGGAATCAACCTTGTGAACCTTCTTTGAACTGCCTTGTGAACCTTCTCTGAACTGACCTATTTCCCTTCGCAGAGAGGTCAATAACCAGGGGGCACAGATTTAAAGTAATTGGTAGAAGGATTAGAGGGGAGTTGAGCAGAAACTTTTCACCCAGAGGTTGGTGGGTGTCTGTAACTCACTGCCTGAAAGTGTGGTAGAGGCAGAAACCCTCACCACATTTGAAACATACTTGGATATGCACTGGAAGTGTCATAACCCACAAGGCTGTGGAGCAAGAGCTGGAAAGTGGGATTAGGCTGGATAGCTCTTTTTCGACCAGTACAGACACAGTGGGCCGAATGGCCTCCTTCTGTGCTGTAAATGTCTATGATTCTGTGGTCGTTGAAATCCCCGACGATTGCTGCCCTATTGGTTTTGGACTTCTCAGAAACATTCCTCCATATTTGCTTTTCTATCTCCCTCTGACTGTTTAGAGTACACTCCCAACATTGTGATTGCCCCGCTTTTGTTCATCAGTTCAACACATATGGCCTCATTTGATGATCCTTCCAACATCTCATCCCTCCTCACTGCTGTAACAACACCTCAGCTGATCTGCCTTATCCCCTAGACTTCTTGCATTGAAGTATATACCATTAAGCGCGGCCAAACTCCTTTGTTGTCGATTTTCTAGCCTTTGTTTCCTCTGCCTTCCAAACTCATTTACGAATTTTCTACTCCCATTTCCAAGCTTTGCTTCTCTCCCTTCTGAATCTACGCTCAGGTTCCCATCCCCCTGCCAAGCAAGTTTAAACCCTCCCCAACAGCATTAGCAAACCCCCGGGAGGATAATGGTCGGGGCCCTGTTGAGGTGTGACCTTATCCGGCTTGTATAGTCCCCAGCCCCTCAGGAATCTGTCTGTTCACGCTCGCCCCTCAGAATGTCCTGCAGCCTCTCAATGTTATCCTTGACCCTGGCACCAGGAAGACAACCGACCATCCTGGAGTTATGTCAGTGGCAGCAGAAAGGCCTGTCTGTTCCTGTAACTATTGAAATCCCTTTCAATATTGCCGACCTGACCTTGCCCTTCCCCCCGTTCCGTACAGTTGAGCCACCCATGATACCTTGGACTTGGCTCTGGCTGTACTCCCTGAGGAACCACCAGTACAGAGAGTGAGATGCACTGAGAGGTGTCCTGCACTACCTGCCTGGTCCTCCATGTCTGGCTGGGCAGTCACCCATTCCCTCTCTGCCTGCACACTCTTATGCTGCGAGGTGACGACCCCCTGAAAGGTGCTATCCACGTAGCTCTCAGCCACGCGGATGCAGTGACACTCGCTGCTGCTCAAGCTCCGAAACCCGGAGATCGAGCTCCTCCAGATGACGACACTTATTGCACATGTACTTGACCAGGGCACGAGAAGCGTGGTTGTTCCACAATGACAGGGTTTCATCTGTTTAAACAAAAACAACTCCACTGTTATTCCCTGAAATAATCCCCGCTGCCCGGCCTGAATGAATCCATGTCATTCCCAAACGCTGCAATGTTTGCTCCACCTCACAGGGTTCCATCTCTTGAAATGCATGCCTCACCCAGCCAAAGTGCCTTGCCCCAGTCCCAGTGCATGCCTCCCGCAGCTGAAGTGCCTTATCCCAGTCCTGTTTCTCAGCACCACCTGCATGGAATGATTCAGGGGGGAGCGGGGGCTAGACAGTGCGAGGGGCTTGTCGCCTGTCGGTCACAAAGTGCAGAACAAATAGTTCCCTTGGGTTAAATAAACCCCGGGGGGGGGAGGTGGGGGGTCACACAGCCCGAGTGCGGCCCCAGGCCAGAGTGACGACACTCCGCACCATCCGCTTCACACACACCGGGGCTCGGGCCCAGGCCACGACTCACAGCCTGCAGGCCCCGTGTTCACCCTCCGGTTCCAGGCCCGGCACACACTTTTGGGCCAGCCTGGACTCACCCTATTGGGCCAGCACAAAAGACCCAGTATAAACCGAGACAGGGTCTAGTGTAATATAAACCGAGACAGGGTCTAGTGTAATATAAACAGAGACAGGGTCTAGTGTAATATAAACTGTGTCGGGGCCCAGTGTAATATAAACAGAGACACGGTGTAGTGTAATATGAACAGAGACAGGGCGTAGTGTAATATAAACAGAGACAGGGCCCAGTGTAATATAAACAGAGACAGGGTGTCGTGTAATATAAACAGAGACAGGGTCTAGTGTAATATAAACAGTGTCAGGGCCCAGTGTAATATAAACAGAGACAGGGTCTAGTGCAATATAAACAGAGACAGGGTCTAGTGCAATATAAACAGAGACAGGGTCCAGTGTAATATAAACAGAGACAGGGTATGGTGCATTAATAACTGACACAAGGCCTAGTTTTACACGAAAAACAAGTCTTTAATATTGAAAGAATTTTTTGGCAATAATAATTGAAGAGGTGATAGTGTCACACTAACAGAAGCCTTTAACACTTTAACAATACCAGAAACATACTCGATAGAATACAACAGAGACACAATCTACAGTTATAATAACAGAGGTGTGCACTAGAACTGGAACTACAGGGGCAGGTTATTTTCAGGTCAAGTGTAACAATTCCAGAGACAGGGTCCAGAGTAATAACAGCAAATGCATGGCCCACTGTGAGAGTAACAAAGACAGTGTTTGATCCAATAATAACAGAGGCAGACTCGAGTGCAATACTGAACACAATGCTGGATCGAGTGTGATGATCAACAAAACAAAGATTGGGTCTCCTCTAATAGTGTGTGCAAGTCAGGGCCTATTGCTATAACCTCATTCACCCATCCCCCTGTGCTCACTGACCTACATTGGCTCCTGGTTAAGCAACGCCTCGATTTTAAAATTCTAATCTTTGGTTTCAAAACTCTCCATGGCCTCGCCCCTCCCTATCTCTGTAAACTCTTACAGACCCACCACCCTCCGAGTTTCTGCACTCCTCCAAATCTGTCCTTGCCCATCCCTGATTTTAATCACCCCACCATTGGTGGCCGTGTCTTCAGCTGCCGAAGCTCTAAGGTCTGGAATTCCCCCCTAAACCTCCACCTCCTCTTTCAAGGTTCTTTTTAAAAACTACCTCTTCAAATCAACCTTTTGGGAATCTGTCCTGATATCTTTCTCTGTGGCTCTGTGTCAAAAATGTTTTCTTATTGATATCGATCGTGTTAAGCGCCGTGAGATGTTTCATTGCATTAAAGGCGCTATATTAATGTATGTTCTGGCTGTTTTCTTGTTGTAACAAATGCTTTGCCGAATGTCTGAGAACAGAATCAAAGTATGAATGTGTCGGTCAGTGTAATAACACCGGCACGGTCTAGTGTAACGGGAACAGGGAACAGACCCTGTCAGCCTTGGCTCAGTGGTAACACTCTCGGCCGAGTGAGGGTTCAATTCCCAATCCAGAGCCCGAGCACATCATCTAGGCCCAGACTCCAGGTGTCAGTACAGAGGGAGTGCTGCACTGTCAGAGGTCCGTCTTTCAGGTGAGATATTAAACCGATGCCCTGTCTAGATTTTAAGTTGGATGTAAAAGATCCCACAGCCACGATTCAGAGGAAGAACAGGCGGAGTTCACCCCGGTGTCCTGGGTAATGTGTATCCCTCAACTTACATCACTGAGAACGGATTGTCTTGTCATCATTACATGGCTGTTTGTGGGATCCTGCTGTGCACAAATTGGCTGCTGCATTTCCTACATTACATCTCCCCGAAACCCCCTCACCCCAACCCCTCCTTCACCCCTACTCTCCAACCCCCCCTCACCCCAACCCCTCCTTCACCCCTACTCTCCAACCCCCCATCACCCCCCCATCCCCTCCTTCACCCTACTCTCCAACCCCCCCTCACCCCAACCCCTCCTTCACCCCTACTCTCCAACCCCCCTCACCCCAACCCCTACTCTCCAACCCCCCTCACCCCAACCCCTCCTTCACCACTACTCTCCAACCCCCCTCACCCCAACCCCTCCTTCACCCCTACTCTCCAACCCCCCCTCACCCCCCATCCCCTCCTTCACCCCTACTCTACAACCCCCCTCACCGCAAACCCTCCTTCATCCCTACTCTCCAACCCCCCTCACCCCAACCCCTCCTTCACCCCTACTCTCCAACCCCCCTCACCCCAACCCCTCCTTCACCCCTACTCCCCAACTCCTCACCCCAACCCCTCCTTCACCCCAACCCCTTCTTCACCCCTACTCCCAGCCCCTCTTGTGTCTTGAATTGCATTCACTGTAATGGAAACTGACAATTGGAACTGGTCAGTATTTGAAAGATATTTACAACAAATTCGAGATGTTCTGAGAGTCAGTATCTTTCTCTATTCTGTCCACTCGCGGAGTTAGATGACCAACTTTCTCTTGTGAATATCGAGCTGGAGTATTGGGTCGTGATGTATTCACTCGTTCATCCTGTTGCCTCTAAATATTGAGTCTTGTGGTTTCAGACACCAGATAATCAAGCTCAGAACGACAGACTGACTTTTACTGACGTTATTAACAGCACTGCAAACATACAGACAGTATAGTTACCGGATCCGGAGAACAGGGATAATGGAGTGGGTTCCCAGGGCTCCTCTCCCCAGGTGTGTCTAACAAGCTGCGGATACACTGGCGATATTTATACTGAACTTGTTTGCGACATTCCAGATCTGACGCTGCTCAAACCATAACCACAAGGATATCGGTGCATGGTTCTGCCTGTGACCACAGGGCTGTGTCACTGTCACACACAGATACCGTTTCCTTGTTTCACATCTCCATACAAACACCATCACTTCACACATCCCCTTTCTACACAATTACAGCAGACATGAGCAAGGACATGAGCCACATTAAACTACACAAACATTTCATAATAGCAAAAGTTAAACTGGGATAAATGTTCAGTTATTTTCTGTTCAGGCAAAATGCAGAACAATCCAGCAGCTCACCAGCACCTTTACAGCGTCTCATCGGCCGACAGGCTTTCATTAAGTACATTTACTGAGTGCATTTTAATTTAAAACCAGGTTTGTAGGCGTGATGCTCCATTCACACATCGAAGGTGAGAGAGATGCTGTGGGGCACACGCTAAGTCCAGTATCTGAAAGTGATTAACAGACTGGGTTTTGTGTTTATTGATCCCGGGTGTGTTGCAGACACCTTCCCTTGATACCAAAGCTCGGAGAGGGACTCTGGAAGGTATGGGGAACTGGCACTTGTCCCTGAGAGTAACCGAAGGTATGAGAACTGAAATAATCCAGAGTTAGAAAGGAGAAAAGGTCCCAAAATTGAACAGTCGGTAACAGGACATCAATTAGAAACAAATACTCAACTGTGCGTTTGAAACAAAGCTGACCTGTTTTTTTTATTTGTTCATGGGACATGGGATATGGGTGTCACTGGCAAGGCCAGCTCTGGGCCAATAGGAAGAGCGAGGGGCGGGGCTGGAGGACTGAGCGAGCAGTTGGTCCTCCAACCAATCGGAGTGAGCGAGGGGCGGGGCTTGCGCCCCCCCCCCCCAGTGGACGGGGCTGGGCCCGGATCTCCCGCACTGAGCATGCATGGGCTGCGGCGGCCACAGTTGGTGGAGCCCGGATGATGTCGGACAGGAGACAGTCGACTGTCGGTGCGGGGCAGGAATTGGAGCCACGAGTGGGCGAGTGAACGTCAAACACCTGCTGTGGGCCCCAGGCCCCAATCACAGCCCAGAGACCCCGGGTTTGCCTCGTGGTGACAGGCCCGGGTCAGCGGAGTCACTGGCCGACATCTTGGACGGGTTAGAACATCAGAACATCAGAAATAGGAGCAACAGTGGGCCATCCGGCCCCTCGAGCCTGCTCCGCCATTTAACACCATCATGGCTGATCCAATCATGGACTCAGTTCCACTTCCCTGTCCGCTCCCCATAATCCCTTATCCCCTTATCATTTAAGAAACTGTCTATTTCGTTCTTAAATGTATTCAATGTCCCAGCTTCCACAGCTCTCTGAGGCAGTGAATTCCACAGATTTACAACCCTGAGAGAGATTCCTTCTCATCTCAGTTTTAAATGGGCTGCCCCTTATTCTAAGATTATGTCCCCTAGTTCTACTCTCCCCCATCAGTGGAAACATCCTCTCTGCATCCACCTTGTCAAGCCCCCTCATAATCTTATGCGTTTCGATAACATCTCTCATTCTTCTGAATTCCAATGAGTAGAGGCCCAACCTACTCAACCTTTCCTCATAAGTCAACCCCCTCGTCCCTGGAATCAACCGAGTGAACCTTCTCTGAACTGCCCCCAAAGCAAGTATATCCTTTCGTAAATATGGAAACCAAAACTGCACGCAGTGTTCCAGGTGTGGCCTCACCGATTCATTATATAGCTGCAGCAAGACTTCCCTGCTTTTATACTCCATCCCCTTTGCAATAAATGCCAAGATACCATTGGCTTTCCTGACCACTTGCTGTACGTGCATACTATCCTTGTTTCATGCACAAGTACCTCCAGATCCCGTTGTACTGTGGCACTTTGCAATCTTTCTCCATTTAAATAATAACTTGCTCTTCGATTGTTTTCTGCCAAAGTCCAGGAGCTCACACTTTCCAACATTATACACCATCTGACAAATGTTTGCTCACTCACTGAGCCTGTCTATGTCCTTTTGCAGATTGTGTGTGTCCTCCTCACACATTGCTTTTCCTCCGATCTTTGTATCATCAGCAAACTTGGCAACGTTACACTCGGTCCCTTCTTCCAAGTCGTTAATATAGATTCTAAATAGTTGGGGTCCCAGCACTGATCCCTGCGGCACCCCATTAATTACTGGTTGCCAACCAGAGATTGAACCATTTATTCCGACTCTCGATTTTCTGTTCGTTAGCCAATCCTCCATCCATGCTAAATTATTACCCCCAACCCCGTGAACTTTTATCTTGTGCAGTAACCTTTTACGTGGCACATTGTCAAATGCCTTCTGGAAATTCAAATAAACCACATCCATTGGTTCACCTTTATCCATCCTGTTTGTTACATCCTCAAAGAACTCCAGCAAATTTGTCAAACATGACTTCCCTTCATAAATCCATGCTGACTCTGCCTGACCGAATTTTGCTTTTCCAAATGTCCTACAACTGCTCTTTTAATAATAGACTCCAACATTTTCCCAACCACAGATGTTAGACTAACTGGTCTGTAGTTTCCTGCTTTTTGTCTGCCACCTTTTTTAAAAAGGGGTGTTACATTTGCAATTTTCCAATCTGCTGGGACCTCCCCAGAATCCAGGGAATTTTGGTAAATTACAACCAATGCATCCACAATCCCCGCCGCTACTTCTCTTAAGACCCGAGGATGTAATCCATCAGGTCCAGGGGATTTATCTGTCTTCAGTCCCATTATCTTACTGAGTACCACCTCCTTAGTGATTGTAATTCTGTTACGTTCTTCCCCCACCCTACAGCCTCTTGACTATCCACTATCGGAATATTGTTAGTTTCCTCTACCCATGTCATTGGTCCCGATGTGGACCACAATCTCCGGCTGTTCACCATCTCCCCCCCAGAATGCCCTGCAGCTGCTCAGTGACATCCTTGACTCTGGCACCAGGGAGGCAACATACCATCCTGGAGTCACGTCTGTGGCCGCAGAAACAACTGTCTGTTCCTCTGACTATTGAATCCCCTACCACTATAGATCTTCCATTCTTCTTCCTCCCCCCCGTGCAGCTGAGACACCCGTGGTGCCGTGGATTTGGCTCTGGCTGCACTCCCCAGAGCCACCATCGCCCTCACCGGTACTCAGAACAGAGAACCGGTTGGAGAGCGAGATGGACTCAGGGCAACTCCTGCACTACCTGCCTAGTCCTCCACTTCTGTCCAGGGGTCACCCAATCTCTCTCTGCCTGCACATTCTTAAGCTGCAGGGTGACCACCTCTAGAAACGTGAGATCCCCGTAGCTCTCAGTCTCATGGGTGCACCGCAGTGACTCCAGCCGCTGCTCAAGCTCCAAAACGCGGAGCTGGAGTTGGTGCAGCTGGAGACACCTCCTGCACATGTGGTCGTCCCGGCTGTGCGAAGCTTCCAGGATTTACCACATGCCAAGGATGTGTTATCCACGGGACTGAGCTGTCCTGTCATCCCTCTAGTTACACTCGCAACTATCAAGTAGAACTAAACTCTAAACCTTAGAGAAATACACCCAGCAACTACTCAGCAATCCGCTGATTTAATTAACTGGCTCTCCTTAGATAATAAAGTTCACATATATTTACTGGCAGATCCGACTTCCAACAATGCCAAAGGTTTCCTATTGAAAAGCAAAAGAAAAAGATTTACCAATCCACCAGCCAATCACTGACCCGCTGGGCTGTGACCCTGCACCAGCTGGTTCCTCCGGAACTCTTCCCCCCCCCCCCCATCCCAGACCGCCCCTCCTCCCTTCTCCCCCCCCGGACCGCCCCTCCTCCCCTCTCACCCCCCCCCCCCCCCATAGACGACCCCTCCTCCCCTCTCCCCCGACGGCCCCTCTCCCCCCCAGACAGCCCCCCCCTCCCCCAAATGGCCCCGACTTAATGAAAGCCTGTCGGCCGATGAGATGCTATTAAGGTGCCGGTGAGCTGCTGGATTGTTCTGCATTTTGCCTGAACAGAAAATAACTGAACATTTATCCCAGTTTAACCTTTGCTGTTACGAAATGTTTGTATAGTTTAATGTGGCTCATGTCCTTGCTCATGGCGGCTGTAATTGTGTAGAAAGGGGATGTGTGAAGTGATGGTGTTTGTATGGAGATGTGAAACAAGGAAACGGTATCTGTGTGTGACAGTGACACAGCCCTCTGGTCACAGTCAGAACCATGCACCGATATCCTTGTGGTTATGGTTTGAGCAGCGTCAGATCAGGAATGTCGCAAACCAGTTCAGTATAAATATTGCCAGTGTTTCCGCAGCTTGTCAGACACACCTGGGGAGAGGAGCCCTGGGAACCCACTCCATTATCCCTGTTCTCCGGATCCGGTAACTATACTGTCTGTATGTTTGCATTGCTGTTAATAACGTCAGTAAAAGTCAGTCTGGTGTTCTGAGCTTGATTATCTGGTGTCTGAAACCACAAGACTCAATATTTAGAGTCAACAGGATGAACTAGTGAATACATCACGACCCAATACTCCAGCTCTATATTCACAGGAGAAAGTTGGTCATCTAACTCCTCGAGTGCGCAAAATAGAGAAAGATACTGACTCTCAGAACATCTCGAATCTGTTGTAAATATCGTTCAAATCCTGACCGGTTCCAATTGTCAGTTTCCATGACAGTGAAGGCAATTCAAGACACGAAGGGGCGAGGGGGGGGGGGGTGTAATGTGGGAAATGCAGCAGCCAATTTGTGCACAGCAGGATCCCACAAACAGCCATGTAATGATGACAAGACAATCCGTTCTCAGTGATGTAAGTTGAGGGATACACATTACCCAGGACACTAGGGTGAACTCCGCCTGTTCTTCCTCTGAATCATGGCTGTGGGATCTTTTACATCCAACTTAAAATCTCGACAGGGCATCGGTTTAATGTCTCATCTGAAAGACGGCACCTCTGACAGTGCAGCACTCCCTCTGTACTGACACCTGGAGTCTGGGCCTAGATGATTTGCTCGGGCTCTGGATTGGGAATTGAACCCTCACTCGGCCGAGAGTGCTACCACTGAGCCAAGGCTGACAGGGTCTGTTCCCTGTTCCCGTTACACTAGACCGTGCCGGTGTTATTACACTGACCCACACATTCATACTGCAGTGGGCCTTGACTCTGTTATCAGACATTCGGCAAAGCATTTGTTACAACAAGAAAACAACCAGAACTTACATTAATATAGCGCCTTTAATGCAATGAAACATCTCACGGTGCTTAACACGATCGATATCAATAAGAAAACATTTTTGACACAGAGCCACAGAGAAAGATATCAGGGCAGATTCCCAAAAGGTTGATTGAAGAGGTAGTTTTTAAAAAAGAACCTTGAAAGAGGAGGTGGAGGTTTAGGGGGGAATTCCAGAGATTAGAGCTTCGGCAGCTGAAGACACGGCCACCAATGGTGGAGCGATTAAAATCAGGGATGGGCAAGGACAGATTTGGAGGAGTGCAGAAACTCGGAGGGTGGTGGGGCTGTAAGAGTTTACAGAGATAGGGAGGGGCGAGGCCATGGAGAGTTTTGAAACCAAAGATTAGAATTTTAAAATCGAGGCGTTGCTTAACCGGGAGCCAATGTAGGTCAGTGAGCACAGGGGGATGGGTGAATGAGGTTATAGCAATAGGCCCTGACTTGCACACACTATTAGAGGAGACCCAATCTTTGTTTTGTTGCACTAGACACTGCCTGTGTGACCATCACACTCGATCCAGCATTGTGTTCAGTATTACACGAGAGTCTGCCTCTGTTATTATTGGATCAAACACTGTCTTTGTTACTCTCACAGTGGGCCATGCATTTGCTGTTATTACTCCAGACCCTGTCTCTGGAATTGTTACACTAGACCTGAAAATAACCTGCCCCTGTAGTTCCAGTTCTAGTGCACACCTCTATTATTATAACTGTAGATTGTGTCTCTGTTGTATTCTATAGAGTATGTTTCTGGTATTGTTAAAGTGTTAAAGGCTTCTGTTAGAGGGCATAGTGTCACACTTTGTTATTATTGCAAAAACGCTGTTTCAATTATTAAATACTTGTTTACAGTGTAAAACTAGGCCGTGTCTCTGTTTGTTACACGCCGGACCCTGTCTCTGTTTGTATTACGCCGGACGCTGTCTCCGTTTGTATTACGCCAGACCCTGTCTCCGTTTGTATTACGCCGGACCCTGCCTCCGTTTGTATTACGCCGGACCCTGTCTCCGTTTGTATTACGCCGGACCCTGTCTCCGTTTGTATTACGCCGGACCCTGTCTCCGTTTGTATTACGCCGGACCCTGGGTCTTTTGTGCTGCCCAATAGCGTGAGCCCAGGCTGGCCCAATAGCGTGAGCCCAGGCTGGCCCAATAGCGTGTGCCCGGGCTGGAACCGGGGGTGCAAACACTGGGCCTGCAGGCCTGGGACCGAGCCCGGGTGTGTGTGTAACGGACCGAGCCCGGGTGTGTGTGTAACGGATGGTGCGGAGTTTTGTCTCTCGAGCCTGGGCCCGCGCTCGGGCTGCGTGACCTCCCGAGATTTATTAACGCAGGGAACTATTTGTTCTGCACTTTTCTGATGGACAGGCGACAAGCCCCGCCCCGTGTCCTGGCCCGCCCCCTCTAAGCCCAAATCATTCCATGCAGGTGGTGCCGAGAAACAGGACTGGGGTAAGGCATATACTGGGACTGGGGCAAGGCATATACTGGGACTGGGGCAAGGCACTTCAGCTGGGGGAGGCATATACTGGCACTGCGGTAAGGCACTTCATCTGGAGGAGTCATGCACTGGGAGTAGGGTAAGGCACTTCAGCTGGGGGAGGCATGCTTGAGCATGGGGTTTGAGAGCTTGAGCAGCAGCGAGTGTCACTGCATCCGCGCGGCTGAGAGCTACGTGGATAGCACCATTCAGGGGGTCGTCACCTCGCAGCATAAGAGTGTGCAGGCAGAGAGGGAATGGGTGACTGCCCAGACAGACATTGAGGACCAGGCAGGTAGTGCAGGACACCTCTCAGTGCATCTCACTCTCTGTACTGGTGGTTCCTCAGGGAGTACAGCCAGAGCCAAGTCCAAGGCATCATGGGTGGCTCAACTGTAAAGTGGGGGGCAGTGGGAAGAGGAAGGTCAGAGATACAGAGGGGTGTCGGGCTGGAGGAGGTTAGAGAGATAGAGAGGTGTGTAGGTGCTGGAGGAGGTTAGAGGGATAGGGAGGGTTTAAAAGCTGGAAGAGGTTACAGAGGGGGAGGGGTCTAGTGCTGGAGGAGATTACAGAGGGGGAGGATTGTAATGCTGGAGGGGGTTATAGAGATAGGGAGAGGTGTCGGACCTGCAGGAGGTTAGAGATAGGGCGGGGTTTAGGGCTGGAGGAGATTACAGTGAGGGAGGGATGTAGGGGATGGAGGTTACAGAGATAGGGAGGGGTTTAGGGCTGGAGGAGGTTTTCGAGAACAGGATGAGTGTAAGGGCTGGAGGAGGTTAGAGAGAGAGAGATGTTTGTAGGGTCTGGAGGAGATTACAGAGATAGGGAGGGTTGTAGGGCTGCAGCTGGTTACAGAGATAGGGAGGTGTGCAGTACTGGAGGAGATTACAGAGATAGGGAAGGGTGTAGGGGCTGTAGGTTACAGAGATAAGGAAGGATATAGGGGCTGTAGGTTACAGAGAGAGGAAGGGGTGTAGGGGCTGGAGTAGGTTGCAGAGATTGGGAGGGTTGTAGGGGCTCAAGGAGGTTAGAGATAGGAAGGGGTATAGGGCTGGAGGAGGTTACACAGATAGGGAGTGGTATAGGGCTGGAGGAGATTACAGATATAGGGAGAGGTGTAGGGCTCGAGGAGGTTACAGAGAAAGGGAGGGTTGTCGGGCTGGAGGAGGTTACGGAGATAGGGAGGGGTGAAGGGGCTGGAGGAGGTTACAGAGATAGGGAGGGGTGTAGGGGCTGGAGGAGGTTACAGAGATAAGGAGGGGTTTAGGCTGGAGGAGGTTAGAGATAAGGAGGGGTGTAGGGTTGGAGGAGGTTACAGAGATAGGGAGGGGTTTAGGACTGGAGGAGGTTAGAGAGTTCGGGACGGGTGTAGAGACCAGAGGACGTTAGAGATAGGGAGGGTTGCCGGGGCTACGGGAGGTTACAGAGATAGGGAGGGATGTAGGGCTGGAGGATGTTGCAGAGATAGGGAGGGGTGTACGGCTGGAGGATGTTGCAGAGATAGGGAGGGGTGTACGGCTGGAGGAGGTTACAGAGATAGGTAGAGGTGAAAGGCTGGAGGTGGTGAGAGATAGGGAGGTGTGCAGGGGCTGGAGGAGGTTTGAGAGATAGGGAGGGGTGCACGGGCTGGAGGAGGTTAGTGAGATAGGGAGGTATGTAGGGGCTGGAGGAAGTTACAGAGATAGCGAGGGGTGTCGGTCTGAAGGAAGTTAGAGATAGGGAGGGGTTTAGGGCTGGAGGAGGTTACAGAGAGAGGGAGGGGTGTAGGCGCTGGAGGGGATTACAGAGAAAGAGAGGGGTGCAAGGACTGGAGGGGATTACAGACAAAGGGAGAGGTGTAGGGTCTGGTGGAGGATGGAGATAGTGAGTGGTGTAGGGACTGGAGGTTGCAGAGATATGGAGGGCTGTAGGGGCTGGAGGACATTACAGAGAGAGGGAGGGGTGTATGGCAGGAGGAGGTTAGAGAGATAGCGAAGGGTGTAGCGCCTGGAGGAGATTAAAGAGATAGGGAGGGGTGTATGGGCTGGAGGAGGATATAGAGGGGGAGGCTTGTAGTGCTGGAGGACGTTACAGATAAAGGGAGGGTTGTCGGGGCTGGGGGAGGTTACAGAGATCGGAAGGGTTGTCGGGGCTGGAGGAGGTTACAGATAGGGGAGGGTGTAGGGGTTGGAGGAGACTACAGAGATGGGGAGGGATGTAGGGGCTGAAGGAGGTTCCATAGATATGGAGGGCTGTAGGGATGGAGGAGGTTACAGAGATAGCGATGGTGTTGGGGCTGGAGGTTACAAAGATAGGGAGGGTTGTAGGAACTGGAGGTGGTTACGGAGATAGGGAGGGGTGTTGGGCCTGTATGAGATTAGAGGTAGGGAGGGAATTAGGGCTGGAGTTGCTTACAGAGATAGGGAGGGGTCTAGTGCTGGAGGAGGTTAGAGATCGGGAGCTGTGTAGCTGCTGAAGGTTACAGCGATAGGGACAGGTGTCGGGGCTGGAGGAGGTTAGAGAGATGTGGAGGTGTGTTGCACTGGAGGTGGTTACAGATGGGGAGGGATGTAGGGCTGGAGGAGATTGCAGAGATAGCGAGGGGTGTAGGGTCTGGAGGAAGTTAGAGATAGGGAGGGGTGTAGGGTCTGGAGGAGGTTACAGAGATAGGGAGGGGTATAGGTCCGGAGGAGGTTACAGAGATAGGGAGGGGTGTAGGGTCCGGAGGAGGTTACAGAGATAGGGAGGGGTGTAGGGGCTGGAGGAGGTTAGAGATAGGGAGAGGTGTAGGGACTGGAAGAGGTGACAGAAATAGGGATGGATCTAGAGTTGGAGGAGGTTACAGATAGGGAGGGGTGTTGGGGCTGGAGGAGGTTATAGAGATAGGGAGAGATGTCGGGGATGGAGGAGATTAGAGATAGGGAGGGGTGTATGGGCTGGAGAGGTTACAGAAATAGGGAGAGGTATAGGTCTGAAGGAGATTGCAGAGATAAGGAAGGGTCTAGGGGCTCGAGGAGGTTACAGAGATCGGGAGGGGTGCAGCGATTGGAGGAGAGTACAAACATAGGGAGGTGTCTACGGGCTGGAGGAGGTTACAGAGATAGGGAGATATGTAGGTGCTGAAGGAGGTTAGAGATAGGGAGGTATGTAGGTGCTGGAGTAGGTTGGAGAGATACCAAGGTGTGTAATGCTGGAGGAGGTGACAGAGGGGGAGGGTTGTCGTGCTGGAGGAGGTTGCAGACGTAGGGAGGGATGTAGGGGCAGGGGGAGTTTAGAGAGATAGCAAGGGGTGTCGAGCTGGAGGAGGTTACAGAGATACGGAGGTGGATAGGGTTAGAGATATGGAGGGGTGTAGGGGCTGGAGGAGGGTTAGAGAGATAGGGAGGGGTGTCGGGGCTGGAGGAGGTTTAGAGAGATAGGGAGGGGTGTAGGGGCTGGAGGAGGTTTAGAGATAGGGAGGGATGTAGGGCAGGAGGAGGTTCGAGAGATTGGAAGGGATGTAGGGCTGGGGCTTTGGGGCTGGAGGAGGTTTAGAGAGATATGAGAGGTGTCGGTGCTGCAGGAGGTTGAGAGAGATATGGAGGGGTGCAGGGCTGGAGGAGCTTACAGAGATAGGGAGGGTTGTAGGGCTGAGGAGGTTACAGAGATAGGGAGGGGTATAGGGTCTGGAGGAGGTTACAGAGATAGGAAGGTGTGTAGGGGCTGGATGGGGTTACAGAGATCGGGAGGTGTGTAGGGGCTGGAGGAGGTTTAGAGAGATATGAGAGGTGTCGTTGCTGGAGGAGTTTACAGAGATCGGGAGGGTTGTAGGGCTAAGGAGGTTTAGAGAGATAGGGAGGGGTGCAGGGCTGGAGGAGATTACAGAGATGGGGAGGGGCTGGAGGAGGTTACAGAGATGGGGAGGGGAGGGGAGATTGAGGGATTTGAACACGAGGCTGAGAATTTTAAATCAGTGCCTCACTGGGGCCGAGGAGGAGGGGGGAGAAGTGCAGGAACACAACCCCCTCACTACCTACTCTGCACTAACCCCCATCATCTGTTAAATCACCGGGAGTTCCAGCGACACTCCTACCCCTCTCTCTCGGTATTTATCTACTCACTGCCTCATTCAAAGCATATCTCCCATTGACAATCCATGTGAGTGCCCTCATTGTCCCAGAATTGCTCCCCGTGGACACCGACTGACCTTCCCCGTGCCTCCACCGCACTCCTCCTGCTCCGTGACGGCCGACAAATTCAGGTTGTGTTCCAGTCAGCAAGCGAAAGATCGGCGGTGGGGTGTATAAATTAAAACACGTGGCAGCCGGAGGAAGGGGCTTGGGGGGGACATGTCCTGCCCACGGGCCGTATGTTTGACACCCCTGAGCTACACTGTCAAGCCCTGTAAGAATTTTCTATGTTTCAATGAGATCACCTCTCATTCTTCCAAACTGTAGAGAATATCGGCCTGGTCTACTCAATCTCTGCTCACTGGACAATCCCCCCATCCCAGGATTCAGTCAGGTGAACCTTCGTTACCATCCTCAATGGTCTGTACATCCTTCCTTAGGTAAGCAGCCAAAGTGTACACAATACTCCAGGTGTAGTCTCACCAGGGTCCTATATAATTGCAGTCGGATGTCTAGGAGCAAGTTATTTTTTAAATGGAGAAAGATTACAAAATGCTGCAGTACAGTGGGACCTGGGGTCACTTGTGTATGAAGCACAAAAGGATAGTATGCAGGTACAGCAAGTGATCAGGAAGGCCAATGGTATATTGGCCTTTATTGCAAAGGGGATGGAGTATAAAAGCAGGGAAGTCTTGCTACAGCTATATAAGGTATAAGTGAGGCCACACCTGGAATACTGCGTGCAGTTTTGGTTTCCGTATTTACGAAAGGATATACTTGTTTTGGAGGCAGTTCAGAGAAGGTTCACTTGGTTTATCCCAGAGATGAGGGGGGTTGACTTATGAGGAAAGGTTGAGTAGTTTGGGCCTCTACTCATTGGAATTCAGAAGAATGAGTGGTGATCTTATCGAAATGTATAAGATTATCGGGGTGCTTGACAAGGTGGATGGAGAGAGGATGTTTCCACTGATGGGGAAGACTCGAACTAGAGGGCATGATCTTAGAATAAGGGCCACCCATTTAAAGCAGAGATAAAGAGGAATTTCTTCTCCGAGGGTTGTAAATCTGTGGAACTCGCTGCCTCAGAGAGCTGTGGAAGCTGGGACATGAAATAAATTTAAGACAGAAATAGACAGTTTCTTAAACGATAAGGGGATAAGGGGTTATGGGGAGTGGGCGGGTAAGTGGAGCTGAGTACATGATCAGATCAGCCATGATCTTATTGAATGGTGGAGCAGGCTCGAGGGGCCGTACGGCCTACTCCTGTTCCTATTTGTTATGCTCTTATGTTTACTCTTATCCTCAAATCCTCTTGTAATAAAGGCCGACATACCATTTGGTTTCTTCATTGCTTGCTGTACCTGCATATTAACTTTCAGTGATTCGTGTACAAGGACACCAAGGTCCCTCTAAACACCAACATTTCCCAATCTCTCACCATTTCAAGTAGCTGTTTCCAGTCCACTTTGGCGAAATCACAGATCAGCTTAGTAAAATTGGCTTTTCCCCAGTTGAGAACTTTTATTGCTGGTCTATCTTTGTCCTTTTCCATAACTACCCTAAATCTAACTGAATTACGATCACTAGCACCAATGCTCTCCCACTGATACCCCTTCCACCTGCCCAGCTTCAGTACCTAATACTTAGTCCAGAACTTCCCCCTCTCTTGTTGGGCTTGCTACGCACTGGCTAAAAAGTTCTGGTTGTTGCTGATCCCTCTGCGAAGGGAAATAGGTCCTTCCTATCCACTCTATCTAGGCCGCTCATAATTTTATACACCTCATTAAAGATCTTGCCTCAGCCTCCTCTGTTCCAAAGAAAAACAAATATTAAGAGGGTTGGTGGGCTGGAGAAGGTTACCGAGATAGGGAAGGGTGAGACCCTGGAGAGATTTGAACAAGAGGATGAGTATTTTAAAGGCTGATGCCACCAGCCATCTCGCCCAGCACAGAATGTAACTCACTACCAACAGGAAGGATGTTACTTTAACTGCTAAAGATGCATAATGCGGGGAAATCAATCTCTGTCCCTTGAACTAACAGCGATATGGAAAGAGGGAAATGAATGACCTTGAAACACCTGGTCCACTTGGCACTGAAGTGTCTGAAACTCATAATAGTAACTCATAAATAGAAATAAAATACTGACAGATGTTAAAACTGTTTTGTTGCCAAAAGAAATCTCGATTTAACTTTTAAAAGGTGAATTGTTTAACAGGGATTCACACAGACTCACCTGATAGGCCGACTCAGGATCCACCCCTCAAGCACCGCGATTGGTTGAAGAACACACTGCTCCCTGGGCCCTCCGGCCTCTGACCTCTCTTCCTGTTGGTTCCCAGAGCAATCAATCACCAGTCGCCAACATTACACTGACAGATTAAGTTGAGGGGCTTGGAGGAAGAAATAAAATGAGGCCGTGAATCTGAGTTAAGAAATAAAATTAGAAAAGCATGATTAAATAAACAAGGAGAGGCAATATAAATTAAAGGGTACAATCCTAAAGGGGGTGCATGAACAGTGAGACCTGCGGGTATATGTGGACAAATCGTTGAAGGTGGCAGGACAGGTTGAGAAAGCAGTTAAAAAAACTGACAGGATCCTGGGCATCATAGAGTACAAAAGCAAGGAGGTTATGATTAACCTTTCGAAAAATTGGTTCGGTCTCAACTGGAGCATTGTGTCCAATTCTGGGCACCACACATTAGGATGTGAAGGCCTGAGAGAGGGTGCAGAAAAGATTGACAAGAATGATTCACGAGATGAGTTACTTCAGTTCCGTGGATTGACTGGAGAAGCTGGGGTTGTTCTCCTTGGAGCAGAGAAGATTGAGAGGAGAATTGATAGAAGTGTTCAAAATCATGAGGGGTCCGGACAGAGTAGATAGAGAGATACTATTCCCATTGGTGGAGGGGTCGAGAACCAGAGGAGACCGATTTAAGGTGAATGGCAAAAGAACCAAAGGTGACATCAAAAAAATCAATTTTATGCAGAATAGTTAGGATCCGGAATACACGGTCTGAAAGGGTGGTGGAGGAAGACTCAATCACAGCGTTCAAAAAAAAAAGTTGGATAAGTATCTCAAAAACAACATTTGCAGGGCCGGGGGAAAGGGAGGGGAGTAGGCATGGGTTCGATGGGCCGAATGGCCTTCCGTGCTGTAACCATTCTCTGATTGTGTGAGCAGAACCATCTGTTCCCTGACTCAATCTAAAGCCTTCCTGATTGTGAGCAGCTCTGTTAAACCTGCCCTGCACCTTCACTGCTCCAAGGAGAACCACCCCAGATGCTGCAGCCATCATCTTATTGAATGGCGGCAGGCTCGAGGTGCCAAAGGGCCGACTCATCTCCTATTTCTGATGTTCTCGTGTGTTCATGTCACTGGTCCCCATCCTGCATCTGCTCCCTGCAGTAAGATGGCCGCCACGCATGCTCCCTGCCCTGTAGCGGGACAATGGAAAGTATTGTGACATCGAGGAAGCACCGCCCCTGTTGCTCCCTGCTCCCCGTGGCGGGCGGACCCCTGCTGCCCAAAGATGGCTGCTAAACTCCCGGCAATCCCCGACAATAACCAAGGCCTGTCCCTGCCCGAAGGTGCCCCACAGCTGCCACCCGCCGACAAATCTCACTGCCAGCGTGAGTCTGTGAGTCCTCAGGGAGGCTGGGCGCACTGCCCGGGCTGCTCATCCATCCTCCGCGGGGGAGGCAAATCGTCGTTCGTCCACGGCTGTTCTCCCACAATAGGCTGGCTCCACGCCTGCGCACAACTCCGCCTCGCCTCACCTGGGCCCCGAGCTCAACGGCTGCGAGCGGAGCCCACCAACAAACCCCCCAACCGCCCGCCCGCAACACTCAGCCCACAGCCAATAGCGAGGGGGTGCGGGGCACCAGCTCACCCAGCGCGCTGCTCCGCACCAATCAGTGGCAGGGCTGCGGCACCCTGAAGGTGCTGACTCTGGCTGGGTTCAGTTCTACACTCACTGGTTCCCCTCCCCTGAAGGTACTGACTCTGGCTGGGTTCAGTTCTGCACTCACTGGTTCCCCTCCCCTTAAGGTACTGACTCTGGCTGGGTTCAGTTCTACACTCACTGGTTCCCCTCCCCTGAAGGTGCTGACTCTGGCTGGGTTCAGTTCTACACTCACTGGTTCCCCTCCCCTGAAGGTACTGACTCTGGCTGGGTTCAGTTCTACACTCACTGGTTCCCCTCCCCTGAAGGTACTGACTCTGGCTGGGTTCAGTTCTACACTCACTGGTTCCCCTCCCCTGAAGGTACTACCTCTGGCTGGGTTCAGTTCTACACTCACTGGTTCCCCTCCCCTGAAGGTACTGACTCCGGCTGGGTTCAGTTCCAGACACTGACATCACTCAATTTGTACCTGCACAAAGATGGCCGCGCATGCGCTGTGCTACTCACTGAATCTGCCTTCCTGCTCAAATATGGCCGCCGTTAGCCTGCGCCTGTGACCGGGAGAAAGCCCCGAAGCTCCAACCACCGATATTCCGGTTATTATTCCGGGCTTGTGGCGGGCACGAGTTGTTTATGAAGCCTCCCCCGCTCCCCGCTGGTCCCTTACCCCGCTCCGTCCCGCTGAAAAAGAGAATCCTGTGGAGCCTGTCCAAAACATGGCTTTTCCGCCATTACTTGCACCGCGCATGCTCCAAACACAGCTCCTGCATTCTGGGTGCGGGGCATGCTGGGTAGATAAGACCATGACAAACAGCAGCAGGAGTGGGCCAGATACTGCAAGCGTTATATACAGAGTGAAGCTCCCTCTGTACTGTCCTAAACAATCGCAGGGCAGGTACAGCACGGGTTAGTTACAATTTAAAGCTTGCTGTCCGTTGACTTTCATCAAACACTCCCAGGGCAGGTACAGCAGATGTTAAATATACAGTAAGGGTTCCTGCACACTGTCCCACCAGGTATTCCCAGGGCATGTACAGCACGGGTTAGATACAGAATAAAGCTCCCTCTGCACTGTCCCAAGAAACAATCCCAGGGCAGGTACAGCGCAACTATTTTGTTGTTAATCTGTAAATCAAATGCCGCTGATTAAAGGGAGGAGGGCACGATATCCAACAAAATAAACGAATTAAACTTTGGATGGTAAACTTAAATCAAATTAAAATTTGGTTGCTCGAGGTGACGATGCACTCCAGTCCCTCCAGTGCCAACCTCTTACAGAAGGCCGCAAGCGTACCGGTAGCAGGTAGAGCAGGGGTTAGAGACAGAGTGAAGCTCCCTCGACACTGTCCCTTCAAACACTCCCAGGGCAAGTACAGCATAATTTAAATGCAGGGTAAACGTCTTTCAAAACAGCCAATCCAAAAATTAACAGGACAAGCACAACACAGGTTAGGTACACATTATCATCATCATAGGCAGTCGCTCGAAATCAAGGAAGACTTGCTTACACTCTGAAGGTGAGTTCTTAGGTGACTAAACATTCCAATACGGGAATTACAGTCTCTGTCACAGGTGAGACAGCCGGTCATTGAAGGAAAGTGTGGGTGGGACAGGATTGCCGCATGCTCCTACGCTTGGTTTCTGCATGCTCTCAGTGATGAGACTCGAGGTGCTCAGCACCCCCCCGGATGCACTTCCTCCACTTAGGGCAGAATTTAGCCAAGGACTTCTAGGTATCAGTGGGGATGCTGCATTTTTATCAAGGAGGCTTTGAAGGTGTCCTTGAAATGTTTCCTCTGATCACCTTGGGCTCGCTTGCCATGTAGGAGTTCTGAGCAGAACGCTTGCTTTGGCAGTCTTGTGTCAGCCATGTGAACAATGTGGCGAGCCAGGGTATCTCTGGAGTTGGAGCACGCCGTGTCCACAAGAGATGGACACTGCAGAGACTGGAGTGCATCATTTCAAGAGAGAACAGAATTTTAATTTTAATTAATTTGATTTGATTTGACAAAGGTTCCCTTTATGTTGAATTATTAAGTTGTGTTTTTGGTGCACTCAAAAAAAAAACAAGGGGGCACTTTAATGAAAGTTTCTGGAGTGTGACCCCCCCCCATTTTAATCAGGGGGCACTTGATCATTGTTCGACTTAAAATAGTTGTGAACAATGTGGCCCACCCAATGCAGCTGGTCGAGTGTGGTCAGTGCTTTGATTCTGAGGATGTTGGCCTGATCGAGGAAACACCGGGAATGGTTGATGAGAATGACCAGGAGATCCAAGAGCTAATAAATCGCAAGCGCAGGGCATTTCTGAACCTAAAACAACAACACAACTCAGGACCAGCAAAGCAGCATTACAGGTGGCTTCAGGCCGAGATCCAAGAAAAAACCTGTGACCTAAAGCATAGATGGTGGGTGGAGAAATCACAGGAGGTTCAGCAGCTGGCTGACAGCCATGATATGTGAGGATCCTTCACAGCAGTCAACGCCACCTACAGCCCAACCACCCAAGGCACGACCCCACTGTTGGCCAAGAATGGGGAAACACTCATCAAGGACACCGAGGCAGCCAGGACCCGCTGGAAGGAACACTTCGAAGATCTCCTTAACCGACACACTGCCTTTGACTCGAGTGTCCTCGACTCCAACGCACAGCATGCTACCCACTACCATCTCAGCAAAACCCCAGCCCTGTATGAGGTGGAAAAGGCCATCTGCCAGCTCAAAACCAACAAGGCAATAGGAGTGGATGAAATCCTCACTGAGGCACTAAACTATGGCGGAGAGGCACTATTGGCACAAATGCATGACCTCATCTCTCTCATCTCGAAGAAGGAGGGCATGCCTGGAGATCTCAGAGATGCAGTAATCGTGACCATCTTTAACTAGGGGACAAGTCCGACTGCGGCAATTACAGATGAATCGCCCTGGGAAAGCCATCGCTAGAATCCTCCTCAACCATCTTCTCCCTGTGGCTGAGGAGCTCCTCCCGGAGTCACAGTGTGGTTTTCATCCTCTGCGGAGTATAACGGACATGAGTAGGTACACAGTAAGGATCTCAATACACTCTCCCACCAGACACTTGCAGGGAAGATACAGCATGGGTCAGATACAGAGTAAAGCTCCCTCGACACTGTCCCATCAAATATTCCCAGGGCAAGTACAACATGGCTTAAATAGAGAGTAAAGCTCCCTCTATACTTTTCCATCAGACGTTCCCAGGGCACGTACAGCACAGGTTAGACACAGACTGCATCTCCCTCTGACTTGTCCAGCCATTCCAGGGCAGATACAGCATCAGTTCGATATAGAGAAAATCTCCCTCTATACTATTCTGCTGGACATTCCCAGGGCAGGTACAGCACGGGTTAGATACAGAGTAAAGCTCCCCTTACACTGTCCCATCAACCATTCCCAGGGCAGGTACCACCAAGCTCATGGTCTACAGGGCTGTAGTAATACCCGCCCTCCTGTATGGCTCATAGGAATGGACTATGTACAGTAGACACCTCAAGTCGCTGAAGATATATGACCAATGATGTCTCCGCTAGATCCTACAAATCCCCTGGGAGGACTGGCACAGCAACATCAGCGTCCTTGTCCAGGCTAATGTCCCCAGCATTGAAGCACTGACCACACTTGATCAGCTCCGCTGGGCAGGCCACATAGTTCGTATGCCAGACACGAGACTCCCAAAGCAAGTGCCCTATGTGGAGCGCCGTCACAGCAAATGAGCCAAAGGTGGGCAGCGGAAACATTACAAGGACACCCTCAAAGCCTCCCTGATAAAGAGCGACGTCACCACTGACACCTGGGAGTCCCTGACCAAAGACTGCCCTAAGTGGAGACAGTGAATCCGGGAGGGCGCTGAGCACTTCGAGTCTCAATGCCGAGAGCATGCAGAAATCAAGCGCAGGCAGTCGAAGGAGCATATGGCAAAGCAGTCCCACCCACCCCTTCTCTCAATGACTATCTGTCCCACCTGTAACAGAGTCTGTGGCTCTCATATTGGACTGGTCAGCCACCAAATAACTCACTTCAGGAGTGGAAGCAAGTCTTCCTTCTATTTTTCCTCGATTCCGAGGGACTGCCTATGATGATGATGATGACAACACAGGTTAAATGCAGAGTAAAGCTCCCTCTACACTGTCTCACCAGACATTCCCAGGTCGGTACAGCGTGGGTTATTAAAGGTTAAATCTCACTCTAGCCTGCCCCAAACACTCCCAGGGTAGGTACAGCATAGGTTAGATACAGCGTTAATCTCCCTCTACGCTGTCCGATCAAACATTCGCACAACAGACACAGCACGGGTTAGTCAGAGAGCAAAGCTCTCCATATACTGATCCATCAAACACTCCCATCGCAGGTACAGCACGAGTTAGATACTGAGTAAAGCTCAATCTACACTGTCCCATCAAACAGACCCAGGGCAGGAACAACACAGGTTAGATACAGAGTAAAGCTCACTCTACACCGTCCCATCAAACACTACGAGGGAAGATACAGCGTGGATTAGATAAGGGAGAAAAGCTTGCTCTACACTATCCCATCAAAAAATGCCAGAGAAGGTACAGCATGGGTTCGACAGAAAGGTTTAGGCTGGGTTTTCCAGAACTTGGGACCTGGGCAACAGAAGGCACCGTCACCAATTATAATCAGGGATGCTCAGGAAGACAGATATCTCATGGGTGGGGGACAGATGGTGGTTGTGGGGCTGGAGGAATTTACAGAGCTAGGGAGGGATGACGCCATGGAGTGGTTTAAATATATTAGAATTTTTAAATCAAGGCGTTGCTTAACTAGAAGCCAATGTAGGTCAGTGAGGACAGGGGTGATGGGTGAGCTGGACTTGGTGCGAGTTAGGGCATGGGCAGCCGAATTTTTGATTAACTCTAGTTTATCGAGAGTCGAATGTGGGAGGAGTGCGTTGGAATAGTCAAGTCCAGAAGTAACAAAAGCATGGATGAGGGCTTCAGCAGTGGATGAGCTGAGGCAAGAGCGGAGACGGATGATGTTACAGAGATGGAAATAGGCAGTCTTAATTATGCCGTGGATATCTGGTTAAAGAACCTATTTCAGGGTTCAGTATGACACCAAAGTTGCAAACAGTCTGGTTCAGGCTCAGACAGAAGTTGGGGAGAGGGACAGAGTCTGTGGCTAGAGAACGGAGTTTGTGGCAATGACAATCCTAAATATCAGTATATTTGACAGGCTATTACGTGCAAAATGTGTGGATGAGTTTGTAAAATTCAATCGGTTACAAAAACGGGTTACAGAAAGTAACGGATTTCGAACCTTATGCAAGATGGTTCAATAAAGGGGTGGTTCAAAGGATTTCAGTTGAGTTTAAACTGACACACTGCAGTTAAGTCTACTAAAACTACAACTCGTACTCAAATGGAACAAGTTTGGGGTTTGATAGAAGGCGAACTAGGTGAGAAATGACATAAGTTAGATTAAGAAAAAGCACTAAAATGGAACAGTCAGTAACAGAACATCAATTAGTCTCCTCTGATCATGGAGGAATCAAATGTTCGACACACTGTGTTTGAAACAAAGATAATTTATTCAACATTTATACAAAATATTAATCTCCAGCTCAGGTATAGGGGTTATTAAGATCATCAGAAACAAAGTAGAGCTGCCGGAGTGAACATGTTTCAGTGCCCAATGCAATCACAGTAATTCCTGTTCTATTTACAAATGCAGCCTTTCTCCTCAGCCCATTCAAAACTGAGATAAGGAGAAATGTCTTCTCTCAGAGGGTGTAAATCTGTGGAATTCTCTGCCCCAGAGAGCAGTGGAGGCTGGGTCATTGAATATATTTAAGGCGGAGATAGCCAGATTTTTGAGCGATAATGGAGTATAGGGTTCTGGGGAGCGGGCAGAGAAGTGGAGCTGAGTCTATGATCAGACCAGCCATGATCTTATTGAATGGGGAGCAGGCTCGGGGGTCCGGGTGGCCCACTCCTGCTCCAATTTCTCATGGTCTTATGTACCCAGCATGCCCCGCGCGGAAGAATGAGCCGCATCCAGACTAGAGGAGCTCAGTGCGCAGGCGCGGATCTTGGATGTGTTTGGAGCATGCGTGGTGCGTGTAATAGCGGAGGAGACACGGTTTGGACAGGCTCCTCAGAAGTCTCCTTTTCACCGCGACGGTGTGGAATAATGGACCAGCGGGGAGCCGGGGAGGCTTCATAAACATCCGGTGCCCGCCGCAAGCCCGGAATAATAACCGGAATATCGGCGGTTGCAGCTTCGGGGCTTTACCCGGTCACAGGCCCAGACTAACGGCTGCCATCTTCGTATAGGAAGGCAGGTTCATCGCTCAGCCATCTTGGTTCAGTGAGTAGCATAGCGCATGCGCTGCTAACTTGGTGTCAGAACCAAGTGAATGATGTAAATGTCTGTAACTGCACCCAACCAGAGTCAGTACCTTCAGGGGAGGAGAACCAGTGAGTGTGGAACTGAACCCAGCCAGAGTCAGCACCTTCAGGGGAGGGGAACCAGTGAGTGTAGAACTGAACCCAGCCAGAGTCAGCACCTTCAGGGGAGGGGAACCAGTGAGTGTAGAACTGAACCCAGCCAGTCAGCACCCTCTGGTAATGAGAGGGAGGGGAACAAGTGAGTGCAGAACTGAACCCAGCCAGGGTCAGCACCATCAGCGGTGGTGAGCTCGGGGAACCAGTGAGTGTGGAACTGAACCCAGACAGAACCAGCGTCTTCAGGGGAGGAGAGGCGAACCAGTGAGTGTGGAACTGTTCCCAGCCACAGTCAGCATCTTGAGGGAAGTGAAGAGAACCAGTGAGTGCAGAACTGAACCCAGCCAGAGGCAGCACCTTCAGGGAAGGAGATGGAGGGGAGCCAGTGAGTGTCGAACTGAACGCAGCCAGAATTGGTGGTGAAAATTGGGAGTGGAGGGAAAACAGTCTATAACATAAGAACATAAGAAATAGGAGCAGGAATAGGCCATTTGGCCCCTCGAGCCTGCTCCCCATTCAATAAGATCATGGCTGATCTGATCATGGACTCGGCTCCACTTCTCTGCCCGCTCTCCATAACCCTTTACTCTCTTATCGTTCAAAAATGTGTCTATCTCCACCTTTAATTATTCAATGACTCAGCTTGCACAGCTCTTTGGGGCAGAGAATTCCAGGGATTTGCCACCCTCAGAGAGGAAATTCCTCCTCATCTCACTTTTAAATAGGCGGCTCCTTATTCTGAGACTATGTCCCCCTAGTTTTAGTTTCCCCTATGAGTGGAAATATCCTCTCTGCATCCATCTTGGCGAGCCCCCTCATTATCATTAAGTTTCAAGAAGATTACCTCTCATTTCTTCGAAACTCCAATGTGTATAGGCCCAACCTACTCAACCTATCCTCAGAAGTCAACCCCCCATCTCCGGAATCAACCTCGTGAACCTTCTCTGAACAGCCTTCAATGCAAGTATATCCTTCCTTCAATACGGAGACCAAAACTGTACACAGTACTCCAGGTGTGGCCTCACCAATACTCTTTACAGTTGCAGCAGGACTTCTCTGCTTTTATACTCTATCCCCCTTGCAATGCAGGCCAACATTCCATTTGCCTTCCTGATTACTTGCCGTACCTGCATACTAACTTTTTGTGTTTCATGCACAAGGCCCCCAAGTCTCTCTGTAATGCAGCTCTTTGCAATTTTTCTCCATTTAAATTATAATTTGCTTTTCTGTTATTTCTGCCAAAGTGGATAACTTCACATTTTCCCACATTATACTCCATCTGCCAAATGTTTGCCCTCTCACTTAACCTGTCTATATCCCTTTGCAGATTTTTTGTGTCCTCCGCACAATTTTTGTAACAACAGCAAACTCGGTCCCTTCATCCAAGTCATTAATATGGATTGTAATTAGTTGAAGACCCAGCACCGATCCCTGTAGCACCCCTCTAGTCATGTTTGCCAACTGGAAAATTACCATTTATCCCGACCCTCTGTTTTCTGTTGGTTTGCCAATCCTCTATCCACTTTAATACATAACCTCCAACCCTGTGAGCTTTTATCTTGTGCAGTAACCTCTTATGTGGCACCTTATCGAATGCCTTCTGGAAATCCAAATACACCATACCCACTGCTTCCCCCTAATCCACCTTGCTTGTTACATCCTCAAAGTACTCCAGCGAATTTGTCAAAAATGATTTCCCTTTCATAAAACCATGTTGAATCTGCTTGATTGAATCATGCTTTTCCAAATGTCCTGCTACTGCTTCCTTAATAATCGACTCCAGCATTTTCGCAATGACAGATGTTAGACTAACTGGTCTCAATTGTCCTGCTTTTTGTCTGCCTCCTTTTTCAAATAGGCACGTTACATTGGCGGCTTTCCAATCTGTTGGGACCGCCCTAGAATCCAGAGAATATTGGTAGATTACAACCAATGCATTCACTATCTCTGCAGCCACTTCTCTTAAGATCCTTGGATGCAAGCCATCAGGTCCAGGGGACTTGTCTGCCTTTAGTCCTATTATTTTACCTAGTACTACGTCATTAGTGATCGTGATTGTATTGCGTTCCTCCCTATCTCTCGCCTCTCGCTTATTCACTGCTGGGATGTTTTTAGTGTCTTCTACCATGAAGGACTCTTACTATCTGTTTTTATATTTTGTGCTAGTTTTCTTTCATAATCTATCTTCCCTCTCAATCATGTCTGCCACTGCTCATCAACCGTCCCATTCTTTAATCTATTTTCCCAGTCCGCTTTGGCCAACTCTGCCCTCATACCATTGTAGTCTCCTTTATTTCAGCTTGGGACCCTGGTTTGAGAACCAACTTTCTCACCAACCATTTTAGTACGAGATCATTTATTAATCCTGTCTCATTACACAGTACTAGATCTAAGATAGCCTGCTCCCTGGTTGGTTCCACAACATACTGTTCAAGGAAACTATCCCAGCTACACTCTATGAACTCCTCCTCAAGGCTACCCTGGCCAATTTGCTTTGTCCAATTAATATGAAGTTTAAAATCACCCATAAATATTGCCGTTCCTTTATTACAAGCCTCCATTATTTCTTGATTTATACTCCATCCAACAGTGTAGCTACTGTTAGGGGCCTATAGACTCTGCCCACCAGTGACTTTCCCTTTATTATTCCCCATCTCCACCCAAACTGATTCAATATCTTGATCCTCTGAGCAAATATCGTTTCTCACTAACGCACTGATCTAATTCTTTATTAACAGAGCTACCCCACCTCCTTTTCATTTCTGTCTGTCCTTCCGAATTGTCAAATACCCCTGAATATTTAGTTCCCAGTCCTGGTCACCTTGCAACCACGTCTCAGTAATGGCTATCAGATCGTACCCATTTGTATCTATTTGTGCAGTCAACTCATCTATTTTGTTACAAATGTTATGTGCATTTAGACAAAGAGCTTTAAATTTGTTATTTTTACCTGTTTTTCCTGCTTTTTTCCTCTGTCCAACAGCACTGACAAACCCCCCCCCCCCCCCCGGACGAGGATATTGGTCCCGGCTCTGTTGAAGTGCAACCCGTCCGGTTTGTGCAGGTCCCACCTCCCTCCAGAAGCGGTCCCAATGCATCAGGAATCTGAAGCCCTCACTCCTGCACCACCTCTCCAGCCAGGCATTCATCTGCTCTATCCTCCTATTTCTGTACTCACTAGTTCATGGCGCCAGGAGTCATTCTAAATATTACCCTAGACCATGTCACTGTTTATAATTACACATGACCCAGTCTCGGTTTATATTACATTCGACCCTGCCTCTGTTTATATTACACTAGACCCTGTCCCTGTTTATACTACACTTGACAGTATCCCTGTTTATAAATAGAAGTATAGAGTACAAACGCATGGATATTATGATGAACCTGTACAAAACACTGGTTCGGCCTCAACTGGAGTATTATGCCCAATTGTGGGCAACACACTTTAGGAATAATGTGAAGGCCTTGGTGAGGGTGCAGAAAAGAATTACGAGAATGATTCCAGGGATGAGGGACTTCAGTTACCTGGACAGACTGGAGCAGCTAGGGTTGCAAGGGGGATAGAGTATACAAGCAGAGAAGTCCTGCTACGACTGTCGGGTATTGGTGAGGCCACACCTGGAGTACTGTGAACAGTTTTGGTCTCTGTATTTAAGGAAGGATATACTTTCATTGGAGGCAGTTCAGAGAAGGTTCATTTGGTTGATTCCTGAGATGAGGGGGTTGACTTATGAAGAAAGGTTGAGTAGTTTGGGCCTATACTCATTGGAGTTCAGAATAATGAGATGTGATCTTATTGAAACATAAAAGATACTGGAGGGCTAGACAAGGTGGATGCAGAGAGGGTGTTTCCATTCATAGGAGAATCTAGAACTGGGGGCATAGTTTCAGAATAAGGGTTTGCCCATTTAAAACTGAGATGAGGAGGAATTTCTTCTCTGAGGGTTCTAATTCTGTGGAATTCTCTGCCCCAGAAAGCTGTGGAGGCTGGATCATTGAATTTTTTTAAGGCGGAGATAGACAGATTTTTTGAGCGATATGGGAGTAAAGGTTTATGGGAGCGAGGGTTAAGTGGAGTTGAGTCCAGGATCAGATAAGCCATGATTTTATTGAATGATGGAGCAGGCTCTAGGGGCCAAATGGTCTACTCCCGCTCTTATTTCTTGTGTTCTCCTTAGAGCAGGGAAGATTGAGAGGAAATTTGATAGAGGTGATCAAAGTCATGAGTGGTCGAGAGATACTGTTCCCATTGGCAGAAGGGTCGAGAACCAGAGGACACAGATTTAAGGTGATTGGCAAAAGAACCAGAGGCGACACAAGAAAAAACCTTTTTGCGTGGCGAGTGGTTAATATCCGGATTGCACGGCCTGAAAGGGTGGTGCAGGCAGACTCAATTGCGGCTTTCAAAAGGAAGTTGGATAAGTACCTGAAAGAAAAACATTTGCACGGCTATGGGGTAAGGGCGGGGGAGTGGGACTAGCTGAGGTGCTCTTGCAGAGAGCTGGCACGGGCTCGACGGGCCGAATGGTCTTGTTCCGTGCTGTAACCATTCTCTGATTCTATGGTTCTAACTCTCTCAGCATAAGCCTCTATTCCCTTCTCCCTCATATGCTGATCTTCAGTGCATCGATACTGGAAACACAGAGCGACCAATCCAGAGCCGCTCTGTATCAGGGTGGGTGCTGGATACGGAAGTCGCTCCCTGGCCTCCTGTGTGCGTCTGTTTGTTGCATCAGTTTGACCTGGAGTGGAGAGGGGGGGAAGCTGCTGGGTTTAACCCCCAGAACCTCTGGGCCCAGTTGGGACCAACAATTTCCGATGAGAGACTGTCAACGGCGGTGGATTCTAGGGGAGATTAGGTTGTGAAACAGACACTGCCCGCACAATGTAGAAGAGTATTGTTTTAGGAACAAGTATTTCTGCAGAGGCTTTCAATATACAGATTTGTTTTAATCCATTCTTACGATGTGGATGTTGCTCATAGGGCCAGAATATATTTCCAATTTCCATTTGCCCCTTGACAAGATGATGGTGGGCCTTCTCGAACTGCTGCAGTCCATGTGGTGAAGGCCCTCCTACAATGCTGTTAGGTGAGGAGTTCCAGGATTTTCACCCAGTGACGATGTAGGAACGGTGATATATGCCCAAGTCAGGATGGTGTGTGACTTGGAGGGGAACTTGGAGGTGATGGATTTCCATGCACCTGCTGCCCTGGTCCATCTGGGTGGGAGAGGTTGCGGGTTTGGGAGGTTCTGTCAAAGTTCTGGTCGAGTTGCAGATGATTAAATTCCCTCCCCTTCACCCCGCCCACCTCTCCCTCGTCCCATAGAAGCCAGAGTCTTGTGTCGGCCCAGACCGGTTGGTGGGTTCACTTCCCTGCAGGACATTAGTGACCAGTTGGGTTATTACGACAATCCGTCAGCTTTCATGGTCACTTTTCTTCTGCTGATGGCCGCACAAATAGCCAGGTTCATTCAGCTCAATTTCACAACCTGCCTTTGTGTTTTTGTGCGTTCTCTCTCACCCACCCTTTTTCCTGTTTGAAACTCACTTTACAGGGTATTAAAAGGGGAGGATTTGTCAACCAGAGGCCCAAACCAAATATCACATTAAGATCTGACGGAGTCACTCGATTCATCGGGAACGGAATATCATCGGCCTTTGTTCATGGAAGCAAAAAGCACTGTTCACAGCGGGGAGAAACAGTACACGTGCTGTGTGTGTGGACAAGGCTTCAGCCGATCATCCAACCTGGAGAAACACAAGTGCAGTCACACTGGGGAGAAACTGTGTAAATGTGCGGACTGTGGGAAATGTTTCAACTACCCATCCCAGATGGAAACACATCGGCGAGTTCACACTGGGGAGAGGCCATTCAGCTGCTCCGATTGTGGGAAGGGATTCACTCAATTATCCAACCTGCTGATAGACCAGCGAGTTCACACTGGGGCGAGACCGTTAAGCTGCTCTGATTGTGGGAAGGGATTCACTCGGTCAGCCGACCTGCTGAGGCACCAGCGAGTTCACACTGGGGAGAGGCCATTCACCTGCTCCGAGTGTGGGGAAGCATTCACTCAATCATCCAACCTGCTGATACACCAGCGAGTTCACACTGGGGAGAGGCCGTTCACCTGCTCCGATTGTGGGAAGGGATTCGCTCGGTCCTCCCACCTGCTGAGGCACCAGCGAATTCACGCTGGGGAGTGGCTATTCACCTGCTCTGAGTGTGGGAAGGGATTCACTCAGTCATCCCACCTGCTGAGACACCAGCGAGTTCACACTCAGGAGAGGCCGTTCACCTGCTCAGAGTGTGGGAAGGGATTCACTCAGTCATCCACCCTGCTGAAACACCAGAGAGTTCACAAGTGACTGCAGGGGTGGGATTCTGCTATTATTGCTGCTGTTAATCACATCCAGACTGAACCATATTCATTCTGACAGTTGGGGTTTGTTTCCGCTGATGTCAATAACTCCTGTAACTGGACTGGAGTTTAATATTTGGGAGAAAGAGACAAATAAATTCTTGTTGCTTTCAACACATTGGTGTGGATTTCTTTCTTTCCCACCCGAGAGTTTAGCATCACCTGGCTGGAGCTCAGTGAGGACAATCTGGGCGGAGGATCGTATGGGGGGTGAACTTCAGCCTGGACACAGTCCTTCAGGGTCACACTGAGAGGGGCAAATGGCACTTTGGTCTTTCTAATCACTCATTCATTAACAGCAAAGTCGCCATGCGGGTTCACCTTGACATTGTAAGGTACGGATGATATCCACCCAAGGGTGTTTAAAGAGATGGGACAGGTGCTCTGTCAGCCCTTTACCTATACCTCCATCAGCTCAGTAGAGTCATGGGTTGTTCCCCGAGATTGGAAGGTAGCACACATAGTTCAAATTTTGCAAATTGGCCACAAGTTGGGAACTGAAGGCCCATCAACGTGACCTCGATCACTGGGAAGGTGCTTGAAGGGATCCTGAGAGATGCTGTTTTCGATCATGGGGAAAGGGAAGGGGCCATTTCAGATACTGAACATGGATTCCGGGAAACATGGTCACGCCTTACAAACTAGCTTGAGTTTGTAAAGAAGTTGTTCGGTTGGTGAATGGGCGAATCCGGTTGACATTGTCTACCTCAAGGTGTCAAACTCATTTTCTATGGTGGGCCTGATCCGATACCCTGGCACTTGGCATGGGCCACATTCAGCAAAAGCTATTATAATAGGAATAAATGAAGATAAACTACATCGGAATTTACATTTGGATTTTATTTACTGCCGCTGCTCCCAATCCCTGGCACCTCTTCGCTTGAGCATTCATGGACTGACCCTGCTCAAACCATAAGCTCAAGGCTATCGGTGCATGCTTCTGCCTCTGACCACAAGGCTGTGTCACTGCCACACACCGATACCGTTTCCTTGTTTCACATCTCCATACAAACATCATCACTTCACACATCCTCTTTCTACACAATTGCAGCAGACATGAGCAAGGACATGAGGCTTATTAAAAGACACATTTCATGACAGCAAAGGTTGCACTGGGAGAAATGTTCAGTTACTTTGCATTACAGGCAAATACCGGACAAACCAGCAGCACTACTGGCACCTGAGCAGTGTCTCATCGGCCTTCAGGCTTTTCTTAAATAGATTTGCTGCCTGGATATAAACTTAAACCAGCTTTGCAGGCGTGATGTTCTATTCACACATTGAAGGTGAGAGAGATGCTGTGGGGCACACACTCAGTCCAGTAGCTGACTGGGTTTTGTGTTTAGTGATCCCGGGCGTGTTACCAATACCAGCAAAGATGAAGCCCATGGAATAAAAGGGACAGTGGATACTGTCTCACATTGAGCGAGTCAGAATGAGAAGCTTTAACAACAGCCGATGTTTCACAAAGGGAGACCTCACCAGACCAAAGGACATTGGTGGCGTTTAATGGGCTGTTTGTGTCACTGGGCTACAGGAGGCTATTTGTGACAGAAGGAAAGCTGGTCACAGCAAACAAACAGTTTCCCGACCTGTCCAGGGCCCACTCTGACCCCCACCTTCTCTCTCTCACTATTGATGGACACTGCTGCAGTATTTCCTCCTCTGACCTTTCCTCTCTTGTCCCTCCTACACCCCTAATACACGGCCCGCGACAATCTCCCTCCCCCTGCATCCTCACTGTGCTGGAATCCACACCAGTCTCCCCATCTGTTCCTTTTTCCCTCCCTGGATCCTGAAACTACAGTCTGAATCCCACTGTACTTAAGGAAGTGGCCCTCGAAATACTGAATGCATTGGTGATCATTTTCCAACAGTCTATCAACTCTGGATCAGTTCCTTTGGACTGGAGGGTAGCTAATGTAACACTACTTTTTTTAAAAATCGAGAGAGTGAAAATGGGGAATTATAGACTGGTTAGCCTGACATTCGTAGTGGGGAAAATGTTGGAATCAATTGTTAAAGATGAAATAGCAGCACATTTGGATCGGTCCAAGTCAGCATGGATTTATGACAAGTCTTCTAAAGTTTTTTGAGGAAGTAACTAGTAGAGTGGACAAGGGAGAACCAGTGGATGTGGTGTATTTGGACTTTCAAAAGGTTTTTGACAAGATCCCACACAAGAGATTGGTGTGCAAAATTAAAGCACAGGGTATTGGGGGTAATGTATTGACGTGGATAGAGAACTGGTTGGCAGACAGGAAGCATAGAATTTGGATAAACAAGTCCTTTTCAGAATGGCAAGCAGTGACTAGTGGGGAGCCGCAGGGCTCAGTGCTGGGACTCCAGCTATTTACAATATGCATCAATGATTTAGAAGAAGGAATTGAGTGTAATATCTCCAAGTTTGCAGATGACACGAAGCTGGATGGTGGTGTGTGCTGTGAGGAGGATGCTAAAAGGCTGCAGGGTGACTTGGACAGGTTAGGTGAGTGGTCAAATGCATGGCAGATGCAGTATAATGTGGATAAATGTGAGGTTATCCACTTTGGTGGCTAAAACATGAAGACAGAATATTATCTGAATGGCGACAGATTAAGAAAAGGGGAGATGCAATGAGACAAGGGTGTCATGGTACATCAGTCATTGTAAGTTAGCATGCAGGTCCAGCAGGTGGTGAGGAAGGCAAATGGCATGTTGGCCTTCATAGCTAGGGGATTTGAGTGTAGGAGCAGGGATGTCTTACTGCAGTTGTATAGACTTTTGCTGAGGCCTCACCTGGAATATTGTGTTCAGTTTTGGTCCCCTAATCTGAGGAAGGACGTTCTTGCTATTGAGGGAGTGCAGTGAAGGTTCAACAGATTGATTGATTCTCGGGATGGCAGGACTGACCAATGTTGAGAGACTGGTTCGACTGGGCCTGTATTCACTGCAGTTTAGAAGAATGAGAGAGGATCTCATAGAAACATATAAAATGTTGATGGGACTGGACAACTTAGATGCGGGAAGAATGTTCCCAATGTTGGGGAAGTCCAGAACCAGGGGTCACAGTCTAACGATAAGGGGTAAGCCATTTAGGACCGAGTTGAGGAGAAACTTCTTCACTCAGAGACTTGTTAACCTGTGGAATTCTCTACTGCAGAGAGTTGTTCATGCCAGTTCGTTAGATATATTCAAGAGTGGGTTAGATATGGCCCTTATGGCTAAAGGGATCAAGGCGTATGGAGAGAAAGCAGGAAAGGGGTACTGAGGTGAATGATCAGCCATGATCTTATTGAATGGTGCTGCATGCTCGAAGGGCCGAATGGCCTACGCCTGCACCTATTTTCTATGTTTCTTACTCACACTTCCCCTCCTGAAGCCTACAAGCTCTAAAACAAGCTTGATGGCCCTCAGTCCCCACTCCTTGATTTACCTCCACTTCTCTCCTCCTCTTTCCCCCTTGGTTCTGTTCCACACTGTGGGACTTGGGCCATCCCCGGGGATTCTCAGAATGAACAGGGGGATGTGTGTTGAGTCAGGATGTCCCAGCTCTCCTCCTCTTTCCCCTTTAGTTGTGTTCCACACTCTGGACCTTGGGCCTTCCCTGGGGATTCTCAGTATGAACAGGGGGATGTGTGTTGAAACAGGATGCCCCAGCTCTCCACCTTTAAAGGGACAAGGAGATGACCAGCTGGGCTGAATGGCCCTGCTTTATGACATCACTGCAGTGCCTAGCAACCAAACTCCCTGAGCCCTGCTCATTATTGGCTGGGTTGAGCTCAGTGCTGCTACAGGAAGGGAAACAGGAGCAGGATTCGACCCGTGTGGAGCCCAGCATTAATGGGGAGAGGTACAGGATCAATTTATACCTTAGAGTGAGAAATGTCAGTGTCCCTGACACTCCCTGTCCCTCAGTATCTGTGTCGGGGAGCGACCGAATTGTTCACTCTGTATCTAACCTGTGCTGTGCCCGACTGGAGAGTGTTTGATGCTGGCACGAGGTGCTCAGCTCGATAAGCACAACATTTAACCCAAAGATGATCAGGTAACCCATCACCTTGTCCCTGGACACAGGTCCTGAACGACAGGAAGTGTTTCTAATAATTTGGCTGGTGTCCTTGATCAAATTGAAACACCTCCGATCTCTCTTTAAAAATTTGTTTATGGGGTGTGCGTGTTACCTCTCACCTCTCCTTCTAAATGCTGGGGAATATAGGCCATGTCTACTCATTCTCTCAGGACAATCCCCCCATCCCAGGAATCAGTCTGATGAACCTTCATTGCACTCCCTCTGCAGCAAGTTTATCTTTCCTTAGGTAAGGAGACCAAAACAGTACACAATACTCCTGGTGTGGTCTCACCAGGGCCCTGTATAATTGCAGTAAGACGTAAGTACTCAAATCTTTTTGTACAAAGGCCATTATAGCATTTGCTTTCTTAATTGCTTGCTGGACTTCATATTAACTTTCAGCGATTTGTGTACAAGAACAACCAGGTCTCTCTGAACACCAACATTTCCCAATTTCTCTCCATTTAAAAAAATACTCTGCCTTTCTATTTTTACTATCAATGTCTAACTTAACATTTCTTCACATTATATTCCATTTAACATGTTCTTGCCCACTCACTGAGCCTGTATATATCCCTTTGAAACCTCTTTTATCCTTCTCACACTTACATTACCAACTAGCTTTGTATCCTCAGCAAACTTCGCTATATTACATTTGATCCCCTCATCCAAATTATTGATATAGATTGTGAATAGCTGGGGCCCAAGCACCGATCCTTGCAGCACCCCACCAGTTACAGCCTGCCAACCGAAAATCACCCGTTTATTCCTACTCTCTGTTTTCTGTCCATTAACCAATCCTTAATCCTTGCTCGTATATTACTTTCAATCTCATGAGTCCTAATTTTGTTTAATAATCTCTTGTATGGCACCTCATTGAATGCCTTCTGTAAATCTAAATACACCACATCCGGTGGTTCCCCCTTATCAATCCTACGAGTTACAACCTCAAAAAAACACCAACAGATTTGTCAAGAACAATTTCCCTTTAATAAATCCGTGTTAATTCTGCCAATCCTGTTATCACTTCCGAAGTGTCCTGTTACCACGTGCTTAATAATAGATTGTAGCATTTTCCCGCTACTGATGTCAGGATTACCGGTACTGGACGAGTTAGTTACAAAGTAAATCTCACTCCAGCCTATCCCAAACACTACCAGGGTTGATGTCGAGTAAATCTCAGTCTACAACATCCCAAACACTCCCAGGGCAGGTACAGCACTTGTTAGATATAGAGTAAATCTCTCTCTGCACAGTCCCATCAAACTCTCCCAAGGCAGGTACAGCATAATTTAGATAGAGGGTAATCCTCTCTCTAACCTCGCTCTGCAATTGCACAGGACCTTGGTGAGACCACACCTGGAGTACTGTGCACAGTTTTGGCCTCTTTATCTGAGGAAGGGTATACTTGAGTTGCTTTGATACAGAGTACAGCTTCCTCATCACTGTCCCACCAGACATTCCAAGGGCAGGAGAAGGCCACCTGGCCCCTCGAGCCTGCTCCATCATTTAATAGGATCATGGCTGATTTCATCATGGACTCAGCTCCAGTTCCCTGCCCGCTGCATATAAACCTTTATTCCCTTATCGCTCAAAAATCTGTCGATCTCCGCCTTAAATATATTCAATGAACCAGACTCCACAGCGCTCTGGGAAGAGAATTCCATAGACTTACAACCATCTGAGAGAATAAATTCTTCCTCATCTCAGTTTTAAATGGGCAGCCTTTTATTCTGATACTATGTCTCCTAGTTTTAGTTTCCCTGATGAATGGAAATATCTCTCCGCATCAACCTTGTCGAGGCCCCTTATTTTCTTATCTGTTTCGATAAGATCAGCTCTCATTCTTCTGAACTCCAATGGGTATAGGCCAACCTACTCAAACTATCTTCATCAGTCAACCCCCTCATTTCTGGAATCAACCTAGTGTCCCTTCTCTGAACAGCCTCCAATGCAAGTATATCCTTCCTTAAATACGGAGACCAAAACTACACGCAGTACTCTAGGTGTGGCCTCACCAACACCCTGTACAGTTGTAGAAATACTTCTCTGCTTTTATACTCCATCTCCCTTGCAATAAGGGCTAATATTCCATTTGCCTTCCTGATTACTTGCTGTACGTGCATACTAACTTTTTGTGTTTCATGCACAAGGACCCCCAGGTCCCACTATAATGCAGCACTTTGCAATTTTTCACCATTTAAACTACAATTTGCTTTTCTATTTTTTCTGCCAACGTGGATTACCTTACATTTTCCTACATTGTACACCATTTGCCAAATTTTTTCCCACTCACTTAGCCTGTCTATCACTTTGCACATTTTTTGTGACCTCCTCACAATTTGCTTTCTCAGCCATCTTTGTATCATCAGCAAACTTGACTACATTACAGTTAGTCCCTTCATCCATGTCATTAATATAGATTGTAAATAGTTGAGGACCCAGCACCGATCCCTGCAGCTCTCCACTAATCACTGTTTGCCAACAGAAAAATGACCCATTTGTCTTGATGCAGATACAAAGTAAATCTCCGTCTACACTGCTCCATCAAACACTCCCAGGGCAGGTATAGTACAGGTTAGCTACAGCAAAAAGTTCTCTCTCGACTGTCCCATCAAACACACCCAGGGCAGGTATGGCACGGGTTGGATACAGAGTAAAGCTGCCTCTACACTGTCCCATCAACCACTCCCAGGGCATGTGCTGCATTGGTTAGATACTAAGTAAAGCTCCCTCTACACTTTCCAAATAAACACTCCTAGGGCAGGTACAGCATAATTTAGATTAAGGGTAACCCTCTCTCTAACTTCGCTCTACAATTGTACAGGGCTTTGGTGAGACTACACCTGGAGTACTGTGCACAGTTTTGCTCTCCTTATCTAAGGAAGGATATATTTGCCTTGCTTAGATACAGAGTAAAGCTCCCTCAACACTGTCCCACCAGACATTCCAAGGGCAGGGACAACACAGGTTAGATACGGTTTATATCTCCCTCTACTCTGTCCCAAGCATTCCAGAGTCGATGCTGCATTGGTTAGATACAGAAATAAAGCTCCTTCTACACTGTCCCATCAAACACTGCCAGGGCAGGTACAGCACGGGTTAGCTACAAAATAAAGCTGCCTCTACACTGTCCCATCAAATCATAGGGCAGGTACAGAATGGGATAGATACAGAGTAAAACTCCCTCTACACTATCCCATCAAACACTCCCAGGGCAGGTCCAGCACGGGTTAGAAATCTGACACAAACACCCCAGAGAGCACAACCCCGGGGAATGATTCCCAGAGCCCGATGCCTATCAGACACACACACGCTCTCTCGATCGTTTTCTGTTATACACACCGACTCTCTCAATTTTCCACTTGAACACACAGAAAGGCTCCAGCTTTTAGACAATATTTCAGGGAGATGAGAGGCGGTGCCAGACGATGCCTGCGAGTATTATTGACGCTTCTCCGCTGGTGGGCTCAGTGGGGGTGTTGATTCCTGGATTCTTTTACCTCAATCTGGTTCAGCAAAATTACTGAAACGAATACCGTTTGTGCTTTAAACAAAGCAAGCTTTTATTTAAAAAGCAAATCCCGATCGGGGACTTTATCAGACAGAAGGAATGCAAGTCTGTTCGAACGCACTCAATTCCTACGGACAAAGTGACGTTACATTGTAAAGGGACGATGGTTATACATTTTCGGCAAAAGATAACAAGATAGGGCCAGAGTGACATCCCAGCTCAGTCCATCTCTTTTGATCCCTCCTTCCCTTTGTCCACTCATAAGCCGACCCAAGCATGTTCCGATTTTAAACAAAGACCTTATGTCAATGTTTCAGGTTAATAACATGATTTAATAAGACCTTGAGGTTTTTCTGCAAGCTGTGGGTTTTGTTTCAATATGTGTTAGTGTTGTAACATTTCGCAGTCTCGAGTCTGAGATGTCATGGCTATTCCACCATGAATTGTTTGTTAGCTTATACTGTCCCTATACAATTCCCACGTTCTCAACTTCAATGTCTCTATACATTTTTAAACATTCACATTCCCCCCTTTTATCATTCCATGATAACACTTAGGATCATTCTAGGAGTATCGCATTCATCCGTTCACACTCTATTTCCTGACAGTCTCAGTTAGGATTAGTGGAACTCCCCCTTTGGAATGTATAGGGAATGTATAGGGAATGTGAACACACCCAACATCTAGAAAAATTCCCATTTTGCGCATAAACATAAGACATGTAGCTCATGTCTCTGTCTCCCCTCCCATGCGCCGAAACTGTCATATATCAAGACTATTATACAGACTGTGGCATACAGACAGTTTCATCTTATGGCTCAGGATTCAGATAAATATTCCAATTATTTTGCTGATTAAAAGAGTTCAGTTTTTCCGTCTCTCTTCTCAGGTCACCGTCGGTGTAGCTGGCTGTCTATCACTATGGGTAAAAGTTCAAACTGGTCCACGTTCCAATTAGGATGCCAACGGCCTTGTTCAGCTATGGAGAAGAGGAAGTCTGGAACAGAAACAGGAGTTATAATAACCAGTAAAATAGGTTCGTTAGAGGGTGGTGAGCTTGCAGTGGTGCAGGTGAACCCAGGCACTTTCCTCCTCAAACTTGGCTGCAGTGGGGGTAGTGAGTAACACCTGAAAAGGCTCCTCCCATGGTGGCTCTAATCCCTTCCGAATCCATACTTCCCTAGCGCCACGAGGGACAATTCGGGTAAAACTGGGAGGTCGAGGTGAGCATCTTGAACCTGGTTGTGAGCTAGTCGCAGAGCCTGAGTCAGAGAAAGAACATAGGTGGTCATCAGTCGAGCTGAGATACCATATCTAGGAACAATTTCCCTCATTAACACTTTAACAACAGTTTGAGCCTTATTGTCCAGGGTAGGGTAGGCTTCAATCCATCTGCTAAACACATCTACTATTACTAACACATATTTGTAACACAACTTTTTACAACTCAATGTATTCCAACTAAAATGTCTCAAAGGGCCCTTCGGGTAGGGGCGTTTTACCCCAATCACAGGGGACTCCCTTCCCTGGATTATGTTGCTGGCAAACCAGGCAACGACTACTGATGTTCTGGGTGAGCGCCTGGAGTCGAGGGTGCCACCAAGTAGCCAAAAGTGTGTCACTCGTGGTCCTTGCTCCACAATGAGTAGCAAAATGCATACATTCAATAACCCATAGAGCCAACTCGTCAGACATGCAAGTCTGTTCCGCGGGAGTGGTCCAGAGTTTAGAAACATTGTCATAAGTACATGCATAATATTTCCACAACAGTTTAACTTTTTCAGGAGCGTCCTCTTGTGCTTTTATAACATCTTGGATGGTTGGCATTGGTTTTTCCGAGGCTAACTTATCCTTCGCAGGATTTTTAGTCTGACTCATAATTTTGGGCACTACCATCTGTTGGTCACGAGAGGCCTGTTTGGCTTCTTGGTCAGCACAACGATTCCCTATATCAACCAGAGAATTTCCGGTAGTGTGGGCAGTAAATTTGACAATGGCAATGCGTTTTGAGGAACATGAGGGCTTGCAACAAAGCAGATACCAGCTGTTTATGGGATATCTCATTCCCCTGTGAGGTTCGGAATCCCCTATTTTTCCATAGTTGTCCGAAATCATGGGCCACCCCAAAGGCATGCCTAGAGTCGGTATAGGCAATTTCAAAAGTGGCAGATTCCAAGACCTGATTCTCCTGGTTTACTATGGCGTATCCTGAGATTCGTGTACCTTCTGGATTAATTCCGTCAACATACATAATACAGTCTGGATCTTCAATTGGTACATCAACAAAATCTTCCCTGACTGATGTGGCCTCTTAAATTAAAGATAAACAATCATGACTGGGCTCTTCCTCATCTTGGGGTGGCTCAGTAAGAAAACAGGCCGGATTAATTGCAGTACAGTGCCGAAAGGTCAGCTTAGGATTGTTTAGTAAGTAGATCTCATATCTGCTTTGCCTGGCCATGGTAAGGTGTTGAGTCTGCAGTTGGCCCAGGAGGGCAGCTACGGAGTGAGATGTGTTAAGACAACGGTAGCACAGTCTTTCAGAACTGTAAATGCAGTTGAAAGGGCCGGTCATAGAGGGGCCGGCCCAAAGCCGGAGCTTGCAGCAGGGCTGTCTTTAGTTCCTTAAAGGCTTGGACGTCTACGGTTTCTATTTCAAAGCTGCCTTACTTATTTGTATACGGGGTGAGGTGCTTAGTCATCAGGGCAACATTAGGGATCCAGGATCTGCAGTAATTGATCATCCCCAAACACTGTCGCATTTGTTTAGCCATGCTAGGGACTCAAAACTGGCAAATTGGTTATAATCGGCTAGCCTCCAAAGCTCGGTGGATACTCAGTATTGCCTGTGATAACCCACTTGGGAGGGGTCCTCTGCCCACACATGAGGATCCACATAGTCAGGTATGTCAGAGCCAGTATGATGCTGCAGAGTCGTTAAGACCTTCTCGGGGTCCCTGTGGATTTGGACTGTACGGCCATGTTTTACAATTTGCACATCCCGGCTGGTAGAGTCAGCCTCGTCTATAGCCTGGCGCACCATAACTCCCAAATCTTTAGCATGGTGGGGAGGTAATACTTCACGAGTAATATGTGGTGCCACCGTTGGGGGCTGTCCATTTCCACAAAATCTGCCTTCCCTTCTGGTCCAGTCACTCTAGCCCTTAATAGAATTTCCTTCACTTCCCCTTCGTGATCCTGATAAAAGTTCTGCAGGTCCTGATTCTTTCCACTGGGATCGTATGCTAGGGTCACGTGACAGGGTGCCTGCCACAGGTCCAGAGACCACCACTGAGGGGTTCTAGTGGTATAATACTGCCGCTTAAGGGTTCCCTGTTTTACAATGATCCCGTCATCTTCACACTCCAAATGCAATTGGAATTTGCAGAGGAGGTCTGTAGCCATAAAGTTACAGTCCAGATTGGTTGTGATAACAAATCGATGTTCCACCGATTCTTCCTGGTAACCCATTTTAACTGGTTCTGACACCGGGAATGTCGAGATTTGTCCCAGGAATCCTGAAAGTTCCTGTGTTTCAGTAGTGGCAGGGAGTTTAAGCTTTGATTGTACAGAAGACATGAAGGCTCCCGTATCTATCAAAAAGGGTTGCCACTCATTCAGAATCTTTAACAATATCATTGGTTCGTCGTCCGGGGAGGATCCCTGCACAATCAAGCTGCGTAGTCAATCGGGGAACAATTGACCAAAGGGGTTGTTCTGGGAGAAGTTAGTGTAAGATCCTCCTCTCCCCCCTTGCCCCCCTCCTCTTCCTTTTCCATGCTGACGGTAGGGGCAATTTTTATTCCAATGTCCTTCCTGCCCACAATTAAAACAGTCAATTCCTCTTACCCAGTCCCGGCCTCTTCCCATACCATGCCGGGGACAATAGGGAGCTTTATTAGCAGGGCTCGGGACGTTTGGTTGTTTAGTATAACCGTATCCTTGCTTATCCATCCAATCCTGTATGCAACACTGCGGTTCTATTGATCCTTGCTCCCGAGATGGCTCTTCCTTTCTAGTCACGTATTCAGTCTTGACCCGGGTTGGGGGCGCACCTCCCCCCTTCCCTTTCTTTTCCTGCCAATAATATCTAACTGCCCTTTCCATTTGTCCGGATAGCGTGAGCAATCGAATAGTTGTTCGAAGATCACATCGACATCTATAGTGGGGTGGTCTGCAGCTTGTTGTGCATCAGGGTTTGGCATTGGTCTGACAGGGAATTGGTGTCGGGATTTTGGGATCTTGGAAATCATTTCTAGGTCGGAGGATGTTTCGGAGCTGTCTGACTGCTTGACAGTTCTGCGTCTCAATCAGCGGGGGTGTTTGCTATGTCTTTCACAACTTGGACTGGTAGATTGACTAGAAGATTTATGGAACTGTCTGTGATATCGAGATATAGTTCTGCCCTTTCGAGTGTGTGATCTGGTCCTTTCGGCTATATTGCTTGTGAACTGGGGATCCGAATCGCTATCAGAGGATGAGGAGTCAGTTTGGGTTTGTTGCTTTGGTGGTATGGGGTTATTTTTAACTCCACTCACCGGAGTGTAAGGTGGAGGGTGTTGGGAAGAGGACTGGAGCAAGGGGCCAGGGGGTGCGGGAGGCACCGTTGGGCGCTGAGTCAGTGACCACTCATCAATTTCATCATCAGCCTCGGTTAACACAAAGCCAGCCATTAGACTACGTAGTCGGTCAATACCTTTCTCAGAGGTCCCAGAGGGTCACTTAGTAAGTTTCTCGAGCACACATTCTTTTTTTTTAAGACGTCTACAATTTTAACATGTGTTCCCTCTGTCGATGAGAATCCCAATTTAATAGCATTTATTTGCCAACTTGACAGAAATGATGCATCTTTTAATTGTTGACAATCCCTGTGCTTTTTTTTGCTACCTCTATGCTTCTAGTGCCACCTAGAGACCACTGGTCATCTCCTAATAATTTGTTCAGGGCTCCTGATAATTTTCTAAAGTCTTCAGCTCTTTCAGGGAATTCCTCACATAACTTTTGTAGTGGACTATCCGCATCCGTTGTTTTATCCAACTGATTACCAATTTTCACGCTGCCCCTCGTATTACCGTGTCATTACGCGTTCGTGTCGTCGTGCAATTTGAACAAACTTAAAATAAACACAGACTTTACTGAAACTAACACTGACTTTGAACAAACTCAAAATAAACAGACTTTACTAAATCTAACACTGATCGCGTTGCCCCGCGGTTCGCGTCGCCGCATGATTTAAAACACTTAAAATAAACAAAGACTTTACTAAATCTAACACTGATCCGCGTCGCCCCGTGGTTCGCATCGCTGCACGATTTAAAACACTTAAAATAAACAAAGACTCCCGTGTCGCCCTGCGGTTCGCGTCGCCACGCGATTTAAAACACTTAAAATAAACAAAGACTTACTGACACCAGCACTGACTTTGATATCACCCCGCGGTTCGCGTTGCCGCGCGTTCCCGTCGTCCCATGGTCACTCGGCCGCGCGCTCGCGCTGTCGCACGTCCCGCGTCGCTACGCGTTCCACACTGCTGCGTGTCTGCGTCAGCCCTCCTTCACTCAGCCGCACGCTCGCGCCGCTGCACGTCTCGCGTCGCTATGCGTCTTACGCTGCTGCGCAACTGCATCAGCCCTCCTTTACTTGGCCACACGCTCACGCCGCCGCATGTCTCGCGTCGCTACGCGTCTTACGCTGCTGCGCATCTGCATCAGCCCTCCTTTACTCGGCCACACGCTCACGCCGCCGCATGTCTCGCGTCGCTACGCATCTTACGCTGCTGCGCATCTGCATCAGCCCTCCTTTACTCGGCCACACGCTCACGCCGCCGCATGTCTCGCGTCGCTACGCATCTTACGCTGCTGCGCATCTGCATCAGCCCTCCTTTACTCGGCCACACGCTCACGCCGCCGCACGTCTCGCGTCGCTACGCGTCTTACGCTGCTGCACATCTGCATCAGCCCTCCTTTTCTCGGCCACACGCTCACGCCGCCGCATGTCTCGCGTCGCTACGCGTCTTACGCTGCTGCGCATCTGCATCAGCCCTCCTTTACTCGGCCACACGCTCACGCCGCCACATGTCTCGCGTCGCTACGCGTCTTACGCTGCTGCGCATCTGCATCAGCCCTCCTTTACTCGGCCACACGCTCACGCCGCCGCACGTCTCGCGTCGCTACGCGTCTTACGCTGCTGCACATCTGCATCAGCCCTCCTTTACTCGGCCACACGCTCGCGCCGCCGCACGTCTCGCGTCAGCCCTATCTTTCGAGTTGCTGCGTGATTTAAATTCAATCAGTGCCTAGACGGGCCAAGTGATATACGAGGTCGACGTCACACCTGACTTGAACACCTATCCTCTATTTAATTCCCCATAAGCCTTACTTAATTTCCTGTGAGCCTAATTTTCTAAATTTGATTTCTTATGAGCCTTATTTAATTTCTTTATGTCTCCAAATGTCCCTATCCTTTCGTGTCACTGCGCAGTTTAAATCCAATCAGTCAATGAAAGCCCTAATTTAATGGAGTTTTCCTGCCAATTGGACAGGAGTGATTTTTTTTTTAGACTGCCGTGGAATTTTTCTCATAATTTAAAATCTCAGAACATTTTTTTTTCAGCACCTATTTAGTACGTTACTTTTATTTGTCTTTTCCATAACTAGAGAGAAGTCTGGCACGTAGGCTGTGGAATGCTTTTCGTTATCTCAATTGTTCCAGCCTCAAGGTCGTGTTATTTAATATAATACATTTTTTTGAATCCATCTCAGTTGTTTTGCTGTGCCTTCTCTGAATGTTTTTTTTCGACAAGTAAGTGAGCATGTTAAATCCTTTTTATTAACCACCGGGACCATGTAATTTTTTAATATTTTTTTTACTCAACAAACCTATCCTTTGTGCATTTCCTGGCTCCGTAACTTATCATCCGAATATACGTAATTCAATAAGGTTCACACTCTTAAACTTCCCACATACAGGACAACACTACGAAGGGTTAAAAAAAACTTTCATTCTGTTTGAGATAAAACAAACCACAACTCCCCGGCTTTTTTTTTTACAGTAAAAATCACAGAAGCATTTCTCATTTAAACAGACGTTCACAAGAGTCTCTTTTCTTTCCAATTAATTTTTAGATCCATGATTGATCATCTATCCCTATCTAGCTCTAACTATAACCTATCTTTCCAAGTCGCCACTTGGTTTGCGTCATCACACAATTTCCCTATCTCTATCCCTATTCTAAGTTTGAAAGGTATTCACCAGATTGTCCTGGATCTCGTTCAGACACGACCTGAGAACCAGCGAGTGGCTAAACTTTCCTCAGACTTTTGAAACCGGGGGAAACTGGAGCAGTATTGAAATCATACTCACTCCAGTGGCCACTTTCCCCTCGTCTCGTCCAAGGCTAGTCTGGCTCTTAATTCGCAAGTTTTCGGCAGTCGTCCGTTGAGATCCCACTTCTGACACCAAATGTTGATTCCTGGATTCTTTTACCTCAATCTGGTTCAGCAAAATTACTGAAACGAATACCGTTTGTGCTTTAAACAAAGCAAGCTTTTATTTAAAAAGCAAATCCCGATCGGGGACTTTATCAGACAGAAGGAATGCAAGTCTGTTCGAACGCACTCACTTCCTACGGACAAAGTGACGTTACATTGTAAAGGGACGATGGTTATACAATTTCGGCAAAAGATAACAAGATAGGGCCAGAGTGACATCCCAGCTCAGCCCATCTCTTTTGATCCCTCCTTCCCTTTGTCCACTCATAAGCCGACCCAAGCATGGTCCGATTTTAAACAAAGACCTTCTGTCAATGTTTCAGGTTAATAACATGATTTAATAAGACCTTGAGGTTTTTCTGCAAGCTGTGGGTTTTGTTTCAATATGTGTTAGTGTTGTAACATTTCGCAGTCTCGAGTCTGAGATGTCATGGCTATTCCACCATGAATTGTTTGTTAGCTTATACATTCCCTATACAATTCCCACGTTCTCAAATTCAATATCTCTATACATTTATAAACATTCACATTGGCAGGGTGTGTGATCGCTGGGAAAAGTCCAATTCTGATCTAATACCGTTTAATTTTGACCAGGCCAAATATGCGAGTGGAGCCCTCCTGTCGGGGAGGGCACTTGTACAATGATTTTTGGTTTTGGATTAGCCTCTTTAAATAACTCCCATGTCCAAACGTTTTAGCAGACTGAGGAGCAAAGTAACCACCTCCAATCCTGCTCTAATCTCAACAACACCAATTAACCCTAACACTCAGTCTCCTATTTCCAGACTAAAGTTCGCCCTACTGGAATTAGTAATGGGGAACATGGAGATGGCAGAAATTCTGAACAAATATTTTGTATCAGTCTTTAAAGTAGAGGGCACTAGCAATAATACGGCAGTGGATAGTCAAAGGGCTGTGTGGGTGGGGGGGTGGGGGGTAGGGGGAGGAACTTAACACAATCACAATCTCTAAGGAGGTGGTACTCAGTAAGATAACGGGACAAAAGGAAGATAAATCCCCTGGACCTGATGGCTTGCATCCTAGGGTCTTAAGAGAAATAGTGGCAGGGATAGTGGATGAATTGGTTTAAATTTACCAAAATTCCCTGGATTCTGGGGAGCTCCCAGCGGATTGGAAAACTGCAAATGTAACACCACTATTTAAAAAAGGAGGCATACACCAAGCAAGAAACTATAGACCAGTTAGCCTAACATCTGTCGTTGGGAAAATGTTGGAGTCCATTATTAAAGAAGAAATAGATGGAGATTTGGAAAAGCAAAATTCGGTCAGACAGTGTCAGAATGGATTTATGAAGGAGAAGTCTTGCTTGACAAATTTGCCGGAGTTCTTTGTGGATGCAATGAAGAGGGTGGATAAAGGGGAACCAGTGGATGTGGTGTATTTGGACTTGCAGAAGGCATTTTTTAAGGTGCCACATAAAAGGTTACTGCACAAGATAAAGTTCACGGGGTTGGGGGTAATATATTAGAATGGATAGAGGATTGGCTAACGAAAAGAATACAGAGAGTCGGGATAAATGGTTCATTGTTGGTTTGGCAACCAGTAACTAGTGGGCTGCTGCAGGGATCAGTGCTGGGCTCTCAAATATTGACTATCTATATTAACGATTTGGAAGAAGGTACTGAGTGTAACAAAGCCAAGTTTGCTGACGATACAACGATGGGAGGAAAAGCAATCTGTGAGGACACAAAAAACCTGACAAAGGAAATAGACAGCGTAAATGAATGGGCAAAAATTTGTCAGATGGAGTATAATGTTGGAAAGTGTGAGGTCATGCACTTCGGCAGAAAAAATTCGAAGAGCAAGTTATTGTTTAAATGGAGAAACATTGCACAGTGCTGCAGTGTAGCGGGATCTGGGGGTACTTGTGCAGGAAACACAAACAGAGAGTATGGAGGTACAGCAAGTGATCTGGAAGGCCTTGGCATTTATTGCAAAGGGGATGGAATATAAAAGCAGGGAAGTTTTGCAACGGCTACATAAGGCCACACCTGGAATACTGCGTGCAGTTTTCGTTCCATATTTAAGAAAGGATATACTTGCTTTGGAGGCAGTTCAGAGATGATTCACCAGGTTGACTCCGGGGATGAGGGGTGGACTTATGAAGAAAGGTTGAGTAGGCTGGGCCTCTCTACTCATTGGAATTCAGAAGAATGAGAGGTGATCTTATCGAAACGTATAAGATTATGATGGGGCTTGACAGGGTGGATGCTTCCATTGATGGGGGAGACTAGAACTAGAGGGCACGATCTTAGAATAAGGGGCCACCCATTTAAAACAGAGATGAAGAGAAATTTCTTCTCTCAGTGGGTTATAAATCTGTGGAATTCGCTGACCCAGAGAGCTATGGAAGCTGGGACATTGAATCAATTTAATGCAGAAATAGACAGTTTCTTAAACGATAAGGGGTTATGGGGAGCGGGCAGGGAAGTGGAGCTGAGTCCATGATCAGATCAGTCATGATCTTATTGAATGGCGGGGCAGGCTCGAGGGCCGTATGGCCTACTCCTCTTCTTATGTTCTTATGTTCTACTCTGCTCCGTTCCCTCTGATACCATCTCCCTGAACTCACTGATCATCACCCTGGGGATCCTGTCTCCCTGCTCTGCGCCATTCCCTCTGATACAATCTCCCTGAACTCACTGACGATGACGCAGGGATCCACCAGTGACATTCGCACCCTGTTTCCCTGAAGTTTGGGAACCCTGTCCTTCACCATCTGAACTTTAATTCGGAGCCACCCGACCATGGAACACCGACTGCGGTTTCTGGTCACACCCGAGTATCTTCCGGAATTTTCCATCTGATGCCACGCTGCTCTTCCTCTAAGATCATGGGGTCCAGGCCTGAGGCCTCCTGTAGTAGAATAGTGCTTCGGGTTGGCGGGAGGGAAGAATCATCGGTGCTGCTGAAGAGGCTTGCAAGTGAATTTGGGAATGTGTGGAGTTGGTGAATATTGTTATATATGACCTATTGACAGATGTTAGAAGTTAGTATTAAGAAGCTTATTTTACACATCTTTAATGAATGAATAATATTTATGTTTGTAACCTCCTGTATATGCATTGATTTTCTGTAAAACTAGTTTATAAAGATAGAAAATGGCAGTAAAACATAAAATGGGGTTTAAAATGGCCAAAGGCTGAGAAGCAAAGCATCATGATAAATTGAGCCATTATTATGTTATCCATTTTTGTAACTGCTGATACAGCTTCACTTAGAACTGGAAGGATCATGGCCAAAATTATTAATAGGTAAGATAAAGGTATGCAGCATGTACCATTTATTTTCATAATTTTGTAAAGCCAAGCTCAGTAATGAATTCTGTGTGACATGTTCTGTATAATTGTTCTCAGAGAACTGATTCCTGCTACAGAGAGGGAGAGGGGATAGAGATAACATAGAAGGTCAAAGGCATTAGATAATGTGATCTATTGTAAGGCGACAACAGCTACAGATTTTCACAGCATTTGAATGGGAGAAAAGGGGTATAAAGTAACAGCTCTTCTACTCAGAAGGCAGTGCGAATCAAGAGAACAGGAGATAAGGAGTCGGCACCACGGTCAGCTCGAGAGGACGCTATCGAGAATTAGGCTGTGACTATAATTTGTTAAGTATTACTTTGTATAACAGATGGTATTTATTTGATAAAACTCTGTTTTTACTCACTATACCTGTATTAAAAGCAATTGGTATGATCTGAACAAGAGTATCCTAGTTTGAATTATATATAAACCCTGAGAATAGTTGAATTGCTATAGTTAGCAAAGCGGCAAAAAGCTGCTAAGTAGTTAAAAACTACGTCTGGCCACCACGAAGGGACAAAACAAAGAAATAGCTGATAAAATACAATATATTTATTAAACAATTTAATTGGGGATTCTTGTATTTTTTTCTCTCCATTTAAAAACAGATTGTTGTGTATAAACAGCAGACGCAAGGCAGCTAGTTTGATCACCGATCGAACCTTAGGTGGGTTGATTTACGTCAAATGATAGTGACTATTATCTTCGGTAAGGAAGCTTAATTAAAAATAATTAATTTTAAAATGCCAGAGGAGTGTCTTTGGGAAGAGTATCAGAAAAAGTTAGAAAAAAGATGTGGCGAATCGCAAGTGTATACACTTTTGGTAGATTGCCTAGGGAGAAACCCGAAAGTGTCGCTTAAGGATGCGGTCATTTTTGGTGATGAACAGATTAAAGCTAAGAAATGGAAGCTGGGTAAGGCGATGAATCTAGTCACCTATGCAGCTTCATACTGCACAGAACGTGAATCAAAGGCCAAGAAACATAGAAAAAAAACATAGAAACATAGAACATCGGTGCAGGAGTAGGCCATTCGGACCTTCGAGCCTGCTCCACCATTCAATAATATCATGGCTGACCATTCGCCTCAGTACCTTTTCCTGCTTTCTCTCCATACCCCTTGATCCCTTTAGCCGTAAGGGCCATATCTAACTCCCTCTTGAATATATCCAATGAACTGGCATCAACAACTCTCTGTGGCAGGGAATTCCACACGTTAACAACTCTGAGTGAAGAAGTTTCTCCTCATCTCAGTCCTAAATGGCCTACCCCTTATCCTAAGACTGTGTCCCCAAGTTCTGGACTTATCCAACATTTCCATGAGATTCCCTCTCATCCTTCTAAACTCCAATGTATAAAGGCCCAGTTGATCCAGTCTCTCAACATAGGTCAGTCCAGCCATCCCGGGAATCAGTCAAGTGAACCTTGGCTGCACTCCCTCAATAGCAAGAACCGTCCTTCCTCAGATTAGGAGACCAATTCTGAACACAATATTCCAGGTGAGGCCTCACCAAGGCCCTGTACAATTGCAGTAAGACCTCCCTGCTCCTATATTCAAATCCCCTAGCTATGAAGGCCAAAATGCCATTTGACTTTTTCACTGCCTGCTATACCTGCATTCTAGCTTTCAATGACTGATGAACCATGACACCCAGGTCCCATTGCACCTCCCCTTTTCCTGATCTGCCGCCATTGAGATAATATTCTGCCTTCGTGTTTTTGCCACCAAACTGGATAACCTCACATTTATCCACATTATACTGCATCTGCAATGCATTTGCCTACTCACCTAACCTGTCCAAATCAACCTGCAGCCTCTTAGCATCCTCCCCACAGCTCACACCGCCACCCAGTTTAGTGTCATCTGCAAACTCCAAGTTACACTTAATTCCTTCATCCAAATCATTAATGTATACTGTAAAGAGCTGCGGTCCCAGCCCTGAGCCCTGCGGCACTCCACTAGTCACTGCATCGCATTCCGAAAAGGACCGGTTTAATCCGACTCTCTGCTTCCTGTCTGCCAACCAATTCTCTATCCACGCCAGTACATTACCCCCAATACCATGTGCTTTGATTTTGCACACCAATCTCTTCTGTGGGACCTTGTCAAAGGCCTTTTGAAAGTCCAAATACACCACATCCACTGTTTCTCCCTTGTCCACTCTACTAGTTACTTCCTCAAAAAATTCCAGAGGATTTGCCAAGCCTGATTTCCCTTTCGTAAATCCATGCTGACTTGGACTGATCCTGTCACTGCTTTCCAAATGCGCTGCTATTTCATCCTTAATAATTGATTCCACCATTTTCCATACTACTGATGTCAGGCTAACCGGTCCATAATTACCCGTTTTCTCTCTCCCTCCTTTTTTAAAAAGTGGTTTTACATTAGCTACCTTCCAGTCCATAGGAACTGATCCAGAGTCGAAAGACTGTTGGAAAATGATCACCAATGCATCCACTATTTCTCGGGACACTTCCGTAAGTATTCTGGGATGCAGACAATCAGGCCCCAAGGATTTATCAGCCTTCAATCCCATCAATTTCCCCAACACAATTTCCCGCCTAATAAGGATATCCTTCAGTTCCTCCTTCTCACTAGACCTTCAGTCCCCTAGTACCTCCGGAAGGTTATTTGTGTCTTCCTTCGTGAAGACAGAACCAAAGTATTTGTTCAATTGGTCTGCCATTTCTTTATTCTCCATTATAAATTCACTGAGTCCGACACAAGGGACCTACGTTTGTCTTCACTAATCTTTTTCTCTTCACATATCTATAGAAGCTTTTGCAGTCAGTTTTTATGTTCCCGGCAAGCTTCCTCTCGTACTCTATTTTCCTCCTCCGAATCAAATACTCTGTCCTCCTCTGTTGAATTCTTAATTTCTCCCAGTCCTCAGGTTTGCTGCTTTTTCTGGCCAATTTATATGCCTCTTCCTTGAATCTAACACTATCCTTAATATACCTTGTTAGACATGGTTGAGCCACATTCCCCGTTTAATTTTTACTCCAGACAGGGATGTCCACTTGTTGAAGTTCATCATGTGATCTATAAATGTTTGCCATTGCTATCCACCGTCAACCCTTAAAGTATCATTTGCCAGTCTAGTCTAGCCAATTCACACCTCGTGCCATCGAAGTTAGCTTTCCATCAGTTCAGGACCCTAGTTAGCGAATTAACTGCGTCATTCTCCATGTCAATAAAGAATTCTACCAGATTATGGTCACTCTTCCCCAAGGGGCCTCGCACAACAAGATTGTTAATTAGTCCCTTCTCATTACACATCACCCAGTCTAGGATGGCCAGCTCCCTTGTTGGTTCCTCGATATATTGGTCTCGAAAACCATCCCTAATACACTCCAGGAAATCCTCCTCCACCACATTGCTACCAGTTTGTTTAGCCCAATCTATATGTAAATTAAAGTCGCCCATGACAACTGCTGTACCTTTATTGCGCACATCCCTTATTTCTTGTTTGATGCTGTCCCTAACCTCACTACTACTGTTTGGTGATCTTTACACAACCTCCACCAGCGTTTTCTGCCCGTCGGTATTCCGTAGGTCTACCCATACCGATTCCACATCATCCAAGCTAATGTCCTTCCTTACTATTGCATCAATTTCCTCTTTAACCAGCAACGCTACCCCACATACTTTTCCTTTCTGTCTATCCTTCGTAAATGTTGAATACCCCTGGATGTTGAGTTCCCAGCCTTGGTCACCCTGGAGCAATGTCTCAGTGATGCCAATTACATCATATCCATTAACTGCTATCTACACAGTTAATTCATCCACCTTATTCCGAATACTCCTCGCATTGAGGCACAGAGCCTGAGGCTTGTCTTTTTAACACACTTTGCCACTTTAGAATTTTGCTGTAATGTGGTCCTCTTCGTTTTTTGCCTTGGGTTTCTCTACTCTCCACTTTTACTATTCTCCTTTCTATCTTTTGCCTCTGTCTCCCTTTTATTTCCATCCCCCTGCTATATTAGTTTAAATCCTCCGCAACAACACTAGCAAACACTCCCCCAAAGACATTGGTTCTGCTCCTGCCCAGATGCAGACCATCCGGTATTTACTGGTCCCACCTCCCCACAGAACCGGTTCCAATGTCCCACTCCTTGTGCACCACTCCTCAAGCCACGTATTCATCTGAGCTATCTTGCGATTCCTGCAGTGACTAGCTCGTCGCACTGGTAGCAATCCTGAGATTACTACTTTTGAGGTCCTACTTTTTAATTTAGCTCCGAGCTCCCTAAATTCATCTCGTAGGACCTCATCCCGTTTTTTACCTGTATCTTTGGTATCTATATCTTTGGTACCTATATGCACCACGACAACTGGCTGTTCACCCTCCCTTATCAGAATGTCCTGTACCCGCTCCGAGACATCCTTGACCCTTGCACCAGGGAGGCAACATACCATCCTGGAGTCTCGGGTGCGGCCGCAGAAACGCCTATTTATTCCCTTTACAATTGAATCCCCTATTACTATAGCTCTCCCAATCTTTTTCCTGCCCTCCTGTGCAGCAGGGGCACCCATGATGCCATGAACTTGGCTGCTGCTGCCTTCCCCTGATGAGTCAACAGTACCCAAAGCGGTGTATCTGTTTTGCAGGGCGATGACCGTAGGGGTCCCCTGCACTGCCTTGCTTGCACTGTTCTTCCTGTTGGTCTTCCATTCCCTATCTGGCTGTGGACCCTGTACCTGCGGTAAGACCAACTCGCTAAACCTGCTATTCACATCATGGATGCTCCAGAGTGGATCCACCCACAGCTCCGGTGCCGCAATGCGGTCTGTCATGATCTGCAGTCAGATACACTTCCTGCACATGTAGTCGTCAGGGACACCAGAAGCATCCCTGAGTTCCCACATAGTACAGGAGGAGCATATCACGTGCCCGAGCTCTCCTGCCATGACTTAATCCTTGGATTAACTTAATTAGGCAACAACAATGTTAAAAGGTTACTCACTGATAAAAGAAAGAAAATGAAAAACTATCCCTTACCCCCTTGGTTGTGACATCAACTTTCGATTTCTTTCTACTTCTTTTTTGCTGCCCTGCTGCAGCTGCACTGGCTGGGCCTTTATAGGCCTCAGCGATCTCCTGCTCCACCTCTCCGACACTGCCGCCGATCCCCGGTCTCCCGCTGGGCCTTTATAGGCCTCAGCGATCTCCTGCTCCGCCTCTCCGACACTGCCGCCGATCCCCGGTCTCCCGCTGGGCATTTATAGGCCTCAGCGATCTCCTGCTCCACCTCTCCGACACTGCCGCCGATCTCCGATCTCCGGCTGGACCTTTATAGGCCTCAGCGATCTCCTGCTCCACCTCTCCGACACTACCGCCACTCCACGGACTCCCGCTGGACTTTTATAGCCCTCAGCGATCTCCTGCTCCGCCTCTCCGACACTGCCGCCGATCCCCAGACTCCCGCTCGGCCTTTATAGGCCTCAGCGATCTCCTGCCCCACCTCTCTGACACTGCCGCCAATCCACGGGCTCCCGCTGGACCTTTATAGGCCTCAGCGATCTCCTGCTCCACCTCTCCGACACTGCCGCCAATCCCCAGACTCCCGCTGGACCTTTATAGGCCTCAGTGACCTCCTGCTCTACCTCGCCGGCACTGCCGCCGATCCCCGGTCTCCTGCTGGGCCTTTTCAGGCCTCAGCGATCTCCTGCTCCGCCTCTCCGACACTGCCGCCAATCCCTGGTCTCCCGCTGGGCCTTTATAGACCTCAGTGATCTCCTGCTCCACCTCTCCACACTGCCGCCGATTCCCGGACTCCCGCTGGGTCTTTATAGACCTCAGCGATCTCCTGATCCACCTCTCTGACGCTGCCGCCGATCCCCGGACTCCCGCTGGGCATTTATAGGCCTCAGTGATCTCCTTCTCCGCCTCTCTGACACTGCCACCGATCCCTGGACTCCCGTTGGGCCTTTATAGGCCTCAGCGATCTCCTGCTCTGCCTCGCTGAGGCTGCCGCCGGTCCCCGGATTCCCGCTAAGCCTTTATAGGCCTCCCGAACTCCTACTCCGCCTCTCCAACGCTGCCGCCGGAATTGGAGGATAAGATATCAGCATTGAGAAAACAAAATTCGGCTAAGAATGAAGAATTGCAGAAAATAGATTCAGACAGTAAACAAATTGAAAATTTGCAGAGTCAATTTGCCTCAGCTACTGCATTAATGGAACAGCAGAATATCAATGCAAATCACGCAGGACTGCAATGCAAAAATTACGCAATCTTGAGATTCAAAACGAAGATCTAAGCAGAGAGAATAGCCATCTCACCAAACAATTAGAGAACTCATGGGGAGCTATGAGGGAGGTTTTGCATCGACCCCAAAGAGAGGCAGACCATCAACCTTGTCAGATTACGATCCGACAGTTTTTCAACTCGTTGGGAGTAAAAACATGCAGTTGTAGCCGCAGTAACGATGGACTATACCTGCTCAGATCTTAATGAGAGTCTGGCTCGTTCTGGTTGAAAATTGTATGCATTTCTCCTCGCTCTCTTACTGCTAAATACCACATCATGTGGTAATAATGACACAACAATTAAAAAGGATGAGAAAAAGGCTCCGCTCAAAGCCCCGGCTATCGAAAACCAGTAAGTATCGTGACTTGAACTGATGTCACCTCAACTCAACACCAGATGACACTGCGGCAGATACTGATTGAGTTGCACCACCGGCACTCCTGTTTGGTAGGAGCTTATCAGCATTCTCAGCCTTCAAAAACTAAACTTAAAAAAGCCAGTTAGAAACCAGAAAACAAAACATACCTCTGCGCGTAGCATAGAAACTTGTGAAACAGGATAAGCACGAAGTGCAGGAGAGAGAGTAGGAAGATCTAAGAACTCAGCAAAGGAAGAAAAAAACGGAACTAGAAAATATGTTGCTGAAATAACCTAATTGAAAAAAAAATGAAAGTATGAATAAATTGAGCGTTAAAATATTCATTGTGTACTTAAAATTGAATTACATTTTAAGTTAGAAACGCAGGTGCCTAGTTAGTTTAATTATGATTTATGCAGCAATGGGTTTGTAAAAAGGATGGGTTTGTTTAACAAAAGATAAAATTTAAGCCTCGAAGTTACAGTTGCTAAAAAAATGATTTGGAAGTTTTAATTGGATTACAGTAAAAAAATAAATGCGTGGTCTCATTTTAAATTAATTCAGATTGTAACAAAGCACTGTCTTTTCAATAGTGTTATTACAAGCTGAAAAGTTCCGAGATGCTCACTTACCTATCAAAATAAAACTTAAAAATTGATTACTTTGCTTTGAAAGATAAGTGCCTTTAAAAAAAGCCTGCATAAATTTCTCGAAGCTACAAGCTAAGGGAAAATCCCCTCTCTTTTGCCTTTTGTGTAGAATGTGTTTCTGATGTTTGTTAAATACAAAAACGATTGTTTCTCCAGTTACATTCAGAATTTTAAAATTAACCTGCTCAGCAGAAAGTCGACACCGTTTGGACGCTTCCGCTGCCTGTGTCAAAGACAGTGCTGTGATCCTTCTTGGGACTGATAAGATATCAAAGGAATTTAATTCTGCATTTTGCAAACAAAACAAAACCTCTGTATGAACAGTTGAAAAATGAGTATGGGGAAGACTTTCGACCGGCCTGGGGTGATATCCAGACAAATTAAGTAAAATGCTTTAAAACAAGCTACAATACAGGCAACTGCTCTTATCTCTCTAGATGGGATTCAGAGTGAACACCCACTCATCTCAGCAAGCAGAATTGGTAGCCATTATTCGCGCCACCCACTATACAGTATCTGAATAATAAACATTTGGTCTGACAGAAGCTATGGATGCCATGCAGTTATGGCCTTGCACCGATACCAAAAACTGTGTACTATTTGTTAGATAGTAAAATTCTAATACATTCTGGTCTCCGCCGTAAACTTTGGGAAGTGCTCCAGAAACGACTCGCCCTTGTCATATAGGCCACCAGAAAGATTCCTCATCCCATAACAATGGCCATAATGCAGCTGATCAGTTGGCTAAAGAATCTGCAATAACCGGATTAAATGTACCAGGTTGCGTTTTTGAAACTCCCCAGATATCTGCTGTGGCGGCTGCCACTAAAAAACAAGCCATCGACTTGCATAAACTCCAGTCCAAGCACGACACTACATGCGAGACGAGTAAGTCCATATGAGGCTATGACTGGGAACCAAATGTGGATACCAATAGACATAAACCTGGAGAATAACATAGCACTCAAATGGATGGGTCCACATCAAATAATTGATAAATTAAATCCCGTTCTGTGCCTATTGAAACATACATAGAAACATAGAAAATAAGTGCAGGAGTAGGCCATTTGGCCCTTCGAGCCTGCACTGCCATTAAATAATATCATGGCTGATCTTTCCCTTAGTACACCTTTCCTGCTTTCTCAATGTACACCTTGATCCCCTTATCCGTAAGCGCCATATCTACCTCCCTCTTGAATATATCCCATGAACTGGCATCAACAAATCTCAGCGGCAGGGAATTCAATACGTTAACAACTCTCTGAGTGAAGAAGTTTGTCCTCATCTCAGTCCTAAATGGCCTACCTCTTATCATAAGACTATGTCCCCTGGTTCTGGACTTCCCCAACATCGGGAACATTGTTCCCGCATCGAACCTGTCCAGTCCCATCAGAATCTTATTCATTTCTATGAGATCCCCTCTCATCCTTCTAAACTCCAGTGAATAAAGGCCCAGTTGATCCAGTCTCTCCTCATATGACAGTTCAGCCATCCATGGAATCAGTCTTGTGAACCTTCGCTGCACTCCCTCAATAGCAAGAATGTCCTTCCTCCGATAAGGACACCAAAACTGAACACAATATTCCAGGTGAGGCCTCATTAAGGTCCTGTACAACTGCAGTAAGACTTCCCTGCTCCTATACTCAAATCTCCGAGCTATGAAGGCCAACATACCATTTGTCTTCTTCACTGCCTGCTGTACCTGCATGTCAACTTTCAATTTCTGATGGACCATGACATTCAGGTCTCGTTGCACCTCCCCTTTTCCTCATCTTCCACCATTCAGATAAAATTCTGCCTTCGTATTTTTGCCCCCAAAATGGATAACCTCACATTTATCCACATTATACTGCATCTGCCATGCATTTGCCTACTCACCTAAGCTGTCCAAATCACCCTGCCGCCTCTTAGCGTCCTCCTCAAAGCTCACACCGCCATCCAGTTTTGTGTCATCTGCAAACTTGGAGATATTACACTCAATTCCTTCATCTAAATCGTTAATGTATATTGTAAAGATCTGGGGTCCCAGCACTGAGCCCTGCGGCACTCCACTAGTTACTGCCTGCCATTCTGAAAAGGACCCATTTAACCCGACTCTCTGCTTCCTGTCTGCCAACCAGTTCTCCATCCACGTCAGTACATTACCCCCAATACCATGTGCTTTGATTTTGTACACCAATTTATTGTGCGGGACCTTGTCAAAAGCCTTTTGAAAGTCGAAGTACACCACATCCAATGGTTCTCCCTTGTCCACTCTACTAGTTACATCCTCAAAAAATTCCAGAAGATTCGTCACGCATGATTTCCCTTTCAAAAATCCAAGCTGCCGTGGACTGATCGTGTCACCGCTTTCCAAATGCGCTGCTATTTCATCCTTAATAGAAACATAGAAACATAGAAAATAGGTGCAGGAGTAGGCCATTCGGCCCTTCGAGCCTGCACCATCATTCAACAAGATCATGGCTGATCACCCACCCTAGCACCTCCCACCACGACCCCTCCACCACCCCCCCGACCCCCACAGCGCAAGGACCACATCCAACTCCCTCCCGAACACATCCAATGAACTGGCATCAACAACTCTCCGTGGAAGGGAACCCCACAGGCCAACAACTCCGTGAGTGAACAAGTCTCTCCCAATCCCAGCCCCAAACAGTCCAACCCCCATCCCAAGAGCGTGCCCCCCCCCGGTTCCGGACCCACCCAACACCGGGAACACTCCACCCACACCCAACCCGCCCCGTCAGAATCCTTCCCAAATACCCCTGGATATCGAGCCCCCAGCCCCGGCCATCGCGGAGCCACGCCCCCGCGACGCTAACCACACCACATCCACCCACCGCCATCTGCGCAGTCAACCCATCCACCCCACTCGGAACACTCCCCGCACTGAGGCACAGACCCCCCAGGCCCGCTCCTCCAACACACTTCGCCCCCCCACACATCCGCTGCAATATGGCCCCTCCTGTCCCCCGCCCTGGATTTCTACCCCCCCCCCCACCTCCACCACTCTCCCCTCCATCCGACGCCCCCATCTCCCCTGAACTTCCCTCTGCCTCCCCGCACAGGCTCCCATCTTGGGGGCGGTAACCTTCTGGGGCAGGGAATTTTAGCCCCCAGCGTGTAAGTCCTGCTCCCGCCGCAGAATTGGCCTTACCACCCCTCAATGGAAGCGGAGTGCAATTTCCCACACTCCACTTCCTTTGGGGGCAGTTACCAGGGCACGATATGATGCTCCTGTGACATTAGGAACTGGTGCTCTCCACTCTCCATCCTGTGACAGTTGGAACTGGTGCTCTCTACTCTCTCGGCCTGTGACAGTTTGAACTGGTGATTGATTCCAATTAATGATTGATTCCAACATTTTCCCCAATGCTGATGTCAGGCTAACCGATCTATAATTACCCGTTTTCTCTCTCCCTCACTTTTTAAAATGTGGTGTTACATTAGCTGCCCTGCAGTCCATAGGAACTGATCCAGAGTCGATAGATTGTTGGAAAATGATCACCATTGCACCCACTATTTCTCGGGCCACTTCCTTAAGTACTCTGGGATGAAGACCTTCAGGCCCCAGGGATTTATCGGCCTTCAATCCCATCAATTTCCCTAACACAATTTCCTGCCAAATATGGATATTCTTCAGTTCCTCCTTCTGACTCGACCCACTCTCCCTGAGTACATTCGGAAGGTTATTTGTGTCTTCCTTCGTGAAGAAAGAACCGAAGTCTTTGTTCAATTGGTCTGCAATTTCTTTGTTCCCCATTATAAATTCACCTGAATCCGACTGCAAGTGACCTACGTTTCTTTTCACTCATCTTTTTTCCCTTCACATGTATACAGAAGCTTTTACAGCCAGTTTGTCTATTCCCTGCAAGCTTCCTCTTGTACTCTATCTTCCCCTCTTAAATAAACCCTTCGAACTCCTCTGTTGAATTCTGAATTTCTTCCAGTCCTCAGGCTCGTTGCTTTTCTAACCAATTTGTATGCCTCTTGCTTGGTTTTAACACTATCCTCAATTTCCCTTGTTAGCCACGGTTGAGCCACCTTCCCCGTTTTATTTTTACTCCAGACAGGGATATACAATTGCTGAAGTTCATCCATGTGATCTTTAAATGTTTGCCATTGCTTATCCACCATCAACCCTTTAAGTACCATTTGCCAGTCTATTCTAGCCAATTCACGCCTCATACCGTCGAAGTTACCTTTCCTTACGTTCAGGATCCTGGTTTCCAAATTAACTATGTCACTCTCCTCTTAATAAGGGATTCTACCATATTATGGTCACTCTTCCCTAAGATGCCTTACACAACAAGATCGCTAATTTGTCCGTTCTCATTACACATCACCCAATCTTGGATGGCCAGCTCTCTGGTTGGCTCCTCGACATATTGGTCCAGAAAACCATCCCCAATACACTCCAGGAAATCCTCCTCCACCATATTGCTACCAGTTTGGTTCACCCAATCAATATGTAGATTAAAGTCGCCAATGATAACTGCTGTACCTTTATTGCACACATCCCTTATTTCTTGTTTGATGCTGTCCCCAACCTCACTACTACTGTTTGGTGGTCTGTACACAACTCCCACTAACGTTTTCTGCCCTTTGGTATTCCGAAGCTCCACCTATACCGATTCTACATCGTCCAGGCTAATGTCCATCCTAACTATTGACTTAATTTCCTCTTTAACCAGCAACGTCGTCCCGCCTCCTCTTCCTCTCTGCCTATCCTTCCTAAATGTTGAGTTTCCAGCCTGGAGCCATGTCTCCATGATGCCAATTACTTCATACCCGTTAACTGCTGTCTGTGCAGTTAATTCGTCCACCTTATTCCGAATACTCTTCGCATTGAGGACAGAGCCTTCAGGCTTGCCTTTTCAGAATTTTGCTGCAATGTGTCCCTTTTTATTTTTTGCCTTGGGTTTCTCTTTCCTCCACTTTTCCTATTCTCCTTTCTATCTTTTTCTTCTGCCACCATTTTATTTCCATCTGTCTCACTGCATAGGTTCCCATCCCCCTGCCATGTTAGTTTAACTCCTCCCCAACAGCACTAGCAAACACTTCTCCTCGGACATTGGTTCCGGTCCTGCCCAGGTGCAGACTGTCTGGTTTGTACTGGTCCCACCTCCCCCAGAACCGGTTCCTATGCCCCAGGAATTTGATTCCCTCCCTTTTGCACCACACCTCAAACCACGTATTCATCTGAGCTATCTTGCGATTCCTACTCTGACTTGCATGTGGCACTGGTAGCTATCCTGAAATTACTACTTTTGAGGTCCTACTTTTTAATTTAGCTACTAGCTCCCTAAATCCGTCTCGTAGGACCTCATCCCGATTTTTAACGATATCATTGGTACATATATGCACCACGACAGCTGGTTATTCACCCTCCCTTTTCAGAATGTCCTGCACCCGCTCCGAGACATACTTGACCCTTGCACCAGGGAAGCAACATACCATCCTGGAGTCTCGGTTGCGCCCGCAGAAACGCTTATGTATTCCCCTTACAATTGAATCCACTATCACTATAGCTCTCCCACTCTTTTTCTTGTCTCCTGCGCAGCAGAGCCACCCACGGTGCCATGAACTTGGCTGCTGCTGCTCCCCTCTGATGAGTCATCCCCCTCAACAGTACCCAAAGCGGTGTATCTGTTTTGAATGTTCCACATGACCAAAAGGAAGAACCAAAACTGAAATGGTTCCATATCAATCAGATGAAACCTGTTCAGAATGAAAAAATATTATGCTTGATTTTCTTGCACGTGAATGATGTGGATCTATACGCTTCTATTGCTACTAGGAAGTTTGGGATAGACAACGAATGAAGAGCAGGACTGCAGATCACTCTCAGACGATAAATGTACCCAGCCCCTCTTTTTTGGAACATTTCCACTGGTTCTTGGTGGACATAAAAAATGACAGAATGAATCTTATGGATGGCATTTCCCATTGTGGATGAAGCAGGATAATAATGTAACAACAGAATACACTGCAGGTTGTGGTGCTATAACGGAAGGTGTAGATCAGTGGAAAATAAAAGAAGTATACGGAGTATGTATGAGATGTCCGTTTAGAGATACGGAAGGCCGACAGGTATGGAGATTTCTGAAAAAGAGTGGGGGATTGTGGGGAGAAAAAAAAAACAAGGCACAATAGCATCAGAAAGGAAAGCATACAACCAATTGTTTTGGCCTAGATGGTGGAAAAAACATGAAGGGCAGTCAGTACGCATGCATTGGGACACATATTAATCCTACCCACCCGGAAAATAAACCTGTCATGACGACTTTCAAGGCTTGTGGAAAATATACCGACCTCACACGTGACGGAAGTGGGATAGGTGCACAGATGGTGAAATTTGAGGATGCTGTAGAAGGTGGTTTAAATGATAGAGGGGAATTCTGTAGTATTAGGTTTGAATCGTAAAAAGAAAATAATGACTCAGGTCAGAATCAGAGATGCTGAACTGTGTAAAATTTAAAGTTTGATCAAAGTATATTCAGTCAAGCACGAATGCCACAAGGTAGGGAACCAAAAATTATAGGGATTAATATAGAAAAGCTTCCCTGGATTAGAATAATTTCACATTTATTGTTAATTGTTCAACTCACATTGTTAATATGTTTAATAGTGCACATCTTCAATTTATAGCATCCCATACGGCTGACACAAACATGACTTAACGTTATAACTGCCGAAAACCTATTAGACAAGAGTCAAAATGAAAACTTAGGAAGTCCCTTCACCTCAAGGTAGGGATTGTAAGATATCAGCTATTGACAGATGTTCGAAGTTAGAATGAATAAGCTTATTTTATCTTTAAATAATGAACAGCCTTTACGTTTGTAACTTCCTGTATGTGCATTGATTGTCTATAAAACTAGTTTATAAATGATAGAAAATGGCCATGTAATATAACGTGTTACAAAATGGCCAAAGTCTGAGAAGCAAAGCATCATGGTAAATTGACCCATTATTATGTTATTCATTTTTTTAACTGCTGATAGAGCTTCATTTAGAACTGGAATGATCATGGCCAAAATTATTAATAGGTAAGATAAAGGTATGCAGCACGTACCATTTCTTATCATAATTTTGTAAAGCCAAGCAGAGTATAATTGTGTGTATAAAGGTCTGTATAACTATTCTCAGAGAAGTGAGCCCTGCCATAGAGAACGAGGAAAGATAGAAATAACATAGTAGGTCAAAGGCAGTAGTCAATATAATCTATTGTAAGCTTAAAACGGCTGCAGATTTTCACAGCATTTGAATGGGAGGAAAGGGGTATAAAGCAACAGCTCTTCTACCAGGAAGGCACTGCGAATCAAGACAAAAGGAAAAAATCATCTTCGGAAGGAAAAGAGGATAACGGGTCGGCACCACGGTCTCGCAAGAGGACGCAATAGAGAACAGGATGTGACGATCATTTGTTAAGTATTGCTTTTTGTAACAACGTAATTTACTTGAAAAATCTCTGTTGTTTTTACACAATATCCCAGTAATAAAAACATTTGTTCTCATCTGAACAAGATTCTCCTAGTTTGAACTGAATATAAACCATGAGAATAGTTGAATTTCTGTAACTTGCAAAGTGGCAAAAAGCTGCTAAGTAATTAAACATGTGAACGGCCTCTCATCAGTGTGAACAAGCTCGTGGCCCTTCAGCTTCCCAGAGCTTTTAAAGCTCTTCCCACAGTCAGAACACTGAAATAGTTTCTCGTCAGTGTGAACTCGCGGGTGTATCTGCAGGCAGGATGAATAAACAAGTCCCTTCACCACACACAGAATAGGTGAACGGACTGTCCCCGGTGTGACTGCACCGATTAACTTTCAACAGAGACGAGGAACTGAATCCCTTCCCGCCGTGCCCACCTTCACCCGGTTTTTCCCAAGTGTGACGGTGCACGTGTCTCACCAGGTCAGGCGATCGGGTGAATCCGGGTCCACACTCGGGACACGTGTTTGATTTGTACGTGCTGCGATCGCTGCCGTCCCGTTCCATGAGCAAAGCCGATGATATTCACGTCCGAATAAATGACGTTACCCTGTCAGATCCTGACGTAATGTTTGGTTTAAGCTTTCTGTCTGTAAATGCTCCACTTCTAAAACCTTGCAAAAACAAGTTTCGAAAAGAGATAAATGTTACTAAATGTCCCCACCTCCCAGTCCGGGGGCAGAGAAGCTGATTTTCAGCCGCAGCTGCTGCACAGGTTGGTTGAAAGGACCAACAATACTGGCGGCTGCAATACCCACAAGCCGCCGCGCTCCGGCCACCGCCCGGAGTTGTGACTGACACCGCGCATGCGCCCCTGGCCCCGCCCACTCCCCCAAAGGCACCGGGTCCGCACCGCGCATGCTCAGCACACACACAAACACACACACACACACACACTGGGACCGAGTCAATCATCCTCCTCCCCACCCCCGCCCGCCTGCTCGCTGGGCCCCTGAGTTTCAGGCTGCCGTGCGGGCATTTCTTTGTAAAGAGAGAAACAAAGTAATTTACAGCGCAGAAGGAGGCCATTTCGGCCCATCGTGTCTGCGCTGGCCGACAAAGAGCCACACAGCCCGGTCAGCGGCCCTGAAGTTACATATAAACCTATGTACAATGAACAATGGTGGACAGATAATGAGTACCCGGTCCAACCAGTACGCCCCCCACAACTGCGATACTCCATGTATCGCAACATTTTACACTCCGCCAATCCCGGACCCATACGATCTCTTGGGAGAGGCAAAAAAAACAGATCAAAACTCAGGCCAATTGTAGATCAGAAAAAAAATTTGGGAAAATTCCTCTCCGACTGCTCCAGGCAATCGAACCGATTCCAGGAGATCACTCTGGCCATATTAGATTCCCTGCAGTACTTACTATTGTATCTGCACCAGCCAACAAGAGGTTATCCAGTCTAAACCAACTTACCGGCTCTAGTTCCTTAACCCTGCAGATTATGGTACCTCAAGTGCCCATCCATGCACCTTCTAAATGCGGTGAGGGTTTCTGCCTCTACCTCCTTTCCAGGCAGTGAGTTCCAGACTCCCACAAACCCCTGCGTGAAGAAGCTTTCTTTAAATCCCCTCTAAACTTTCGGTACTGGTGAAGAGCCGCAATCAGTGAGGGAAAGTGAGTTTTCCCCGAGATAGAAACATAGAAAATAGGAACAGGAGTATGCCGTTCGGCCCATCGAGCCTGCCACGCCATGCAATATGATCATGGCTGATCCTTTTATTCAACACCTTACTCCCGCTTTCTCTCATTAGCCCTTGATGCCTTTAGTGTCTAGAAATCTATCTATCTCCTTCTTAAATATATTCTTTGCCTTGGCCTCCACAGCCTTCAATGGTAGGGAATTCCACAGGTTCACCACCCTGTGAGTAAAGAAATTTCTCCTCATCTCAATCCTAAATTTCCTACCCCGTATCCTGAGAGTGTGACCCCTTGTTCTAGACTTCCCAGCCAGGGGAAACCTCTTCCCCGCATTCGGTGTGTCCAGCCCTGTCAGAATTTTAAATGTTTCAATGAGATCCCCTCTCATTCTTCTAAACTCTAGTGAATACAGGCCTAGTCGACCCAATCGCTCCTCATACGACAGTCCTGCCATCCCAGGAATCAGTCTGGTGAACATTCGTTGCACTCCCTCTAGGGCAAGTATATCCTTTCTTGGATAAGGAGGCAAAACTGCACACAATACTCCAGCTGTGGTCTCACCAAAACCCTGTATAACTGTCGTAAGAGATCCTTGCACCTGTACTCAAATCCTGTTGCTGCTTGTTGCACCTGCATGTTTGCTTTCAATAACTGGTGTCCAAGGACACCAGGTCCCTTTGTACATTGATATTTCCCAAGCTATCACCATTTAAATAAGACGTTGTCTTTATGTTTTTCCAACCAACGTGGATAACTTCACATTTATCCACTTTATAATGCATCTGCCAAGTGTTTGCCCACTTACGAAACCTATCTAAATTGCCTTGCAGCGTCTCTGCATCCTCCTCACAACTCACAATCCCATCTAGTTTTGTGTCGTCAGCAAATTGGAAATATTACATTGATTCCCTCATCCAAACCATTTATATATATATTGTGAATAGCTGGGGCCAAAGCACTGATCCCTGTGGTACCCCACTAGTCACTGCCCACTACGTTGAAAAAGAACTGTTTATTCCTACTCGCTGATTCTTGTCAGTTAACCAATCTTCAATCTATGTCAGGATATTACCCCCAATCCTATGTGTTTTAATTTTGTACACTAACCTCAAATTGGGAATTTATCAAAGGCCTTCTGAAAATCCAACTCCACTGCATCCCCTGGTTCTCGCTTATCTATTCTCAGTTACTTCCTGAAAAACACCAGTAGGTTTGTCAAGCACGATTTTCCTTTCATAAGTCCATGTTGACGTTATCTAATCCCGTTGATATTATCAAAGTGTCCCGTTATCACATCCTTTATAATAGACTTTGGCATTTTCAACACGACTGATGTTAGGCTAACTGGTCTGTACTTCCCTGTTTTCACTCTCCCACTTTTTTTAAAGTGGGGTTACATTTGCCACACTACAATCTGCAGGAACTGTTGCATAATCTGCAGAATTTTGGAAGATGTCAACCAATGCATCCCTTATTTCCATGGCTATCTCTTTTAGTATTCTGGGATGCAGCCCATCAGGCACTGGGGATTTATCTACCTTCAGTCACATTAGTTTCTCCAGCAATATTTTCTTACTAATAATCATTTCCTTTAATTACTCTTGCTCACTAGTCCCTTGATTCCCCAGCATGTCTGGGACGTTGTTTGTCTCCTCTTCTGGGAAGACAGAATCGAAGCCTTTATTTAGTTGTTCTGCCGTTTCCTTTTTCCGCATTATAAATTCTCCGGTTTCTGACTGTAAAGGGCCTACATTTGTCTTCACTAATCTTTTTTTCTTTTTACATACTTGCAGAAACGTTTGCAGTCGGTTTTTATGTTTCTTGCAATTTACTCCCATACTCTAGTTTTACGCTCTTAAATCAATCTTTTGGTCCTTTTTTGTTGAATGCTAAACTTTTCCCAATCCTCAGGCTTGCTACTTTTTCTGGCAACTTTGTATGACATCTTTTTAGATCTAATACCATCCTTAATTTCTTGTGTTAGCCATGGTTGGGTCACTTTTACTTTTGTGTTTATGCGCCAGAAAGGAATGTATAAATGTGGCAAATCATGCATTCGTTCCGTAAATGATAGACATTGCATATCCACCACCATGCCTTTTAATGAATCTGCACATTCTATCATAGCCAATTCATTTCTCATACCTTCGTAGTTTGCTTTGTTTAGATTTAGGACCCTAATTTCGGATTGGACTACTTCACTTTCCATTTAATAAAGAATTAAATCATGTTATAGAAACACAGAAACATAGCAAATCGGTGCAGGAGTATGCCATTCGGCCGTTCGAACCTGCACCATCATTGAATAAGATCATGGCTGATCATTCTCCTCAGTACCCCTTTCCTGCTTTCTTTCCATACCCCTTGCTCCATTTAACCGTAAGTACCATATCTAACTCCCTCTTGAATATATCCAATGAACTGTCATGAACAACTCTCTGCTTTAGAGAATTCCGCAGATCAACAACTCTCTGAGTGAAGACGTTTCTCCTCATCTCAGTCCTAAATGGCTTACCTCTTATCCTTAGACTGTGTACCCCTGGTTCTGGACTTTCCCAACATCGGTAACAGTCTTCCTGCATCTAACCTGTCCAGTCCCGTCAGCATTTTATATATTTCCATGAGATCCACTCTCATCCTTCTAAACTCCAGTGAATACAGGCCTGGACGATCCAGTCTATCCTCATATGTCTGTCCTGCCATCCCGGGAATCAGTCTGGTGAATCTTCGCTGCACTCTCTCAATAGCAAGAACGTCCTTCCTCAGATTAGGAGAACGAAACTGAACACAATATTCCAGGTGAAACCTCACCAAGGCCCTGTACAAGTGCAGTAAGACCTCCCTGCTCCTATACTCAAATCCCTTAGCTATGAAGGCCAACATGCCATTTACCTTCTTCACCGCCTGCTGTTCCTGCATGCCAGCTTTCAATGACTGATGTACCAAGACACCCAGGTCTCGTTGCACCTCCCCTTTTCCTAATCTGCCGCCATACAGATAATATTCTGCCTTCGTGTTCTTGCCACCAAAGTGCATTACCTCACATTTATCCAAATGATACTGCATCTGCCGTGCATTTGCCCACTCACCTAACCAGTCAAAGTCAGCCTGCAGCCTCTTAGCATTCTCCACAAATCTCACACCGCCACCCAGCTTAGTGTCATCTGCAAACTTGGAGATATTACACTCAATTCGTTCATCTAATCATTGATGTACATTGGAAATAGCTGGGGTCCCAGCACTGAGCCCTGCGGCACCCCACCAGTCACTGCCCGCTATTCTGAAAATGACCCGTTTATCCCGACTCTTTGCTTCCTGTCAGGCAACGAGTTCTCTATCCACATCAGTACATTACCTCCAATACCTTGCGCTTTAATTTCGCACATGAATCTCTTGTGTGGGACTTTGTCAAAATCTTTTGAAAGTCCAAATACACCACATCCACTGTTTCTCCCTTGTCCACTCTACTAGTTACATCCTCAAAAAAATCCAGAAGATTTGTCAAGCCTGATTTCCCTTTCATAATTCCATGCTGACTTGAACCGATCCTATCATTGCTTTCCAAATGCGCTGCTATTTCATCTTTAATAATTGATTCCAACATTTTCCCCACTTCTGATGTCAGGCTAACCGGTTTATAATTACGTGTTTTCTCTCGCCCCGTCACTCTTCCCTAAAGGAACCCGCACAACAAGACTTAATTAATCCCTTCTCATTGCACAATACCTAATCTGTTGTGAAGGTAAATGGTATGTTGGCCTTCATAGCTAGGGGATTTGAGTATAGGAGCAGCGAGGTCTTACTGCACTTGTACAGGGCCTTGGTGAGGTTTCACCGGGAATATTGTGTTCAGTTTCGGTCTCCTAATCTGAGGAAGGACGTTCTTGCTATTGAGAGAATGCAGCGAAGGTTCACCAGACTGATTCCCGGGATGGCAGGACAGACATTTGAGGAGAGACTGGATCGTCCAGGCCTGTATTCACTGGAATTTAGAAGGATGAGAGTGGATCTCATGCAAATTTATAAAATTGGGTATTCTGCCTGTTTCTGCGTAGGCTGCTCAACATACAGGTCGAAAAAAACACTTCGTAGACACTCCAGGAATTTATCTTCCACGGTATTATTGCTAATTTGGTTTGGCCAGTCTAAGTGCAGATTAAAGTCACCTACGTTTACTGTAGTATCCTTGTTACATGCATCTCTAATATCCTGTTTGATGCCATCCCCGACATAACCACCATTGTTTAGAGGCCTATAGATAACTTCCACCAATGTTTTCTGCCCCTTGGTGTTTCCTAGCTCCACCTAGACTGATTCGACATCTTGATTTTCTGAGCCAATATCCTTTCTCACTCTTAATCAGATTTCATCCTTTATAACAACGCCACACCACCCCCTTTTCCATTTTGCGAAATATCGTATATCCTGGGCTATCGAATTCACAGCCCTGATCACCCTGCAACCATGTGCCGTAATTGCAACTATATCGTATCCATTTACATCTAATTGCGCTGCTAATTCATGTACCTTATTACGGATGCTTCGTGCACTCAGATACAGTGCTTTTAGATTCGTATTTTTAGCATTATTAGATATCTTAACATTATTTTGTACTATAACCCTATTTGTCTTATCGCTATTTTTTCTTACCTGGACCCTATTTGCGAGAGCAGTTTTTTGTTTGTATGCTCTATCCCTTCCTGACGTAAACTGTGTATCATTACCACAGTCAGTTTCCTGCATTGCTTCCTTTTCTTTTGTCTAGTATTCTGGATTTCACTTTATTGTGAATCTCTCGCTGCATTATTTACTTTGAAGCCCTATCTACCTCCCTGGTTATTCGATTCGCTAGAATTGTGGTCCCAGCATAGTTGAGGTGTAGTCTGTCCCCAGGGAAAAGCTCTCTCTTTCTCGAGTATTGGTGCCAGTGCCCCAAGAATCGAAACCCACTTCTTCGACGCCAACCTCTGAGCCACGTATTCATCTCCCTGATTCGACTGACCCTATGCCAATTTGCTCGTGGCTCAAGTAATAATACAGAGATTATTAGCTTTGTGGTTCTGTTTTTCCATTTAGTCCCTAGCTAAAAAGAGTGGGAGCGCGATAGTGATAGGGGATTCGATGGTGAGGGGAATAGATAGGCGTTTCTGCGGACGCAACCGAGACTCCAGGATGGTATGTTGCCTCCCTGGTGCAAGGGTCAAGGATGTCTCGGAGCGGGTGCAGGACATTCTGAAATGGGAGGGAGAACAGCCAGTTGTCGTGGTGCACATTGGTACCAACGACATAGATAAATAAAGGGATGAGGTCCTACGAAAATAATTTAAGGAGCTAGGATCTAAATTAAAAAGTAGGACCTCAAAAGTAGTAATCTCGGGATTGCTACCAGTGCCAAGTGCTAGTCAGAGTAGGAATCGCAGGATAGCGCAGATGAATACATGGCTTGAGCAGTGGTGCAGCAGGGAGGGATTCAAATTCTTGGGGCATTGCAACCGGTTCTGGGGGAGGTGGGACCAGTACAAACCGGACGGTCTGCACCTGGGCAGGTCCGGAACAAATGTCCTAGGGGGAGTGTTTGCTAGTGCTGTTGGGGAGGAGTTAAACTAATATTGCAGGGGAATGGGAACCTATACAGGGAGACAGAGGGAGACAAAAATGGGGCAAAAGCAAAAGACAGAAAGGAGATGAGGAAAAGTGGAGTGCAGAGAAACCCAAGGCAAAGAACAAAAAGGGCCACTGTACAGCAAAATTCTAGAAGGACAAAGGGTGTTAAAAAAGCAAGCCTGAAGGCTTTGTGTCTTAATGCAAGGAGTATCCGCAATAAGGTGGATGAATTAACTGTGCAAATAGATGTTAACAAATATGATGTGATGGGATTACGGAGACGTGGCTCCAGGATGATCAGGGCTGGGAACTCAACATCCAGGGGTATTCAACATTCAGGAAGGATAGAATAAAAGGAAAAGGAGGTGGGGTAGCATTGCTGGTAAAAGAGGAGATTAATGCAATAGTTAGGAAAGACATTAGCTTGGATGATGTGGAATCTATATGGGTAGAGCTGCAGAACACTAAAGGGCAAAAATCGTTGGTGGGAGTTATGTACAGACCTCCAAACAGTAGTAGTGATGTTGGGGAGGGCATCAAACAGGAAATTAGGAGTGCATGCAATAAAGGTGCAGCAGTTATAATGGGTGACTTTAATATGCACATAGATTGGGTTAGCCAAACTGGAAGCAATACGGTGGTGGAGGATTTCCTGGAGTGCATAAGGGATGGTTTTCTCGACCAATATGTCGAGGAACCAACTTGGGGGGAGGCCATCTTAGACTGGGTGTTGTGTAATGAGAGAGGATTAATTAGCAATCTCATTGTGCGAGGCCCCTTGGGGAAGAGTGACCACAATATGGTGGAATTCTGCATTAGGATGGAGAATGAAACAGTTAATTCAGCGACCATGATCCAGAACTTAAAGAAGGGTAACTTTGAAGGTATGAGGCATGAATTGGCTAAGATAGATTGGCGAATGATACTTAAGGGGTTGACTGAGGATGGGCAATGGCAGACATTTAGAGACCGCATGGATGAATTACAACAATTGTACATTCCTGTCTGGCGTAAAAATAAAAAAGGGAAGGTGGCTCAACCGTGGCTATCTAGGGAAATCAGGGATAGTATTAAAGCCAAGGAAATGGCATACAAATTGGCCAGAAATAGCAGCGAACCTGGGGACTGGGAGAAATTTAGAACTCAGCAGAGGAGGACAAAGGGTTTCATTAGGGCAGGGAAAATGGAGTACGAGAAGAAGCTTGCAGGGAACATTAAGGCGGATTGCAAAAGTTTCTACAGGTATGTAAAGAGAAAAAGGTTAGTAAATACAAATGTAGGTCCCCTGCAGCCAGGATCAGGGGACTTCATAACGGGGAACAAAGAAATGGCAGACCAATTGAACAAGTACTTTGGTTCAGTATTCACTAAGGAGGACACAAACAACCTTCCGGATATAAAAGTGGCCAGAGGGTCTATTAAGGAGGAAGAACTGAGGGAAATCTTTATTAGTCGGGAAATTGTGTTGGGGAAATTGATGGGATTGAAGGCCGATAAATCCCCAGGGCCTGATGGACTGCATCCCAGAGTACTTAAGGAGGTGGCCTTGGAAATAACGGATGCATTGACAGTCATTTTCCAACATTCCATTGACTCTGGATCAGTTCCTATCGAGTGGAGGGTAGCCAATGTAACCCCACTTTTTAAAAAAGGAGGGAGAGAGAAAGCAGTTAATTATAGACCGGTCAGCCTGACCTCAGTAGTGGGTAAAATGATGGAATCAATTATTAAGGATGTCATAGCAGCGCATTTGGTAAATGGTGACATGATAGGTCCAAGTCAGCATGGATTTGTGAAAGGGAGATCATGCTTGACAAATCTTCTGGAATTTTTTGAGGATGTTTCCATTAAAGTGGACAAAGGAGTACCAGTTGATGTGGTATATTTGGACTTTCAGAAGGCTTTCGACAAGGTCCCACACAGGAGATTAATGTGCAAAGTTAAAGAACATGGGATTGGGGGTAGTGTGCTGACGTGGATTGAAAACTGGTTGTCAGACAGGAAGCAAAGAGTAGGAGTAAATGGTTACTTTTCGGAATGGCAGGCAGTGACTAGTGGGGTACCGCAGGGTTCTGTGCTGGGGCCCCAGCTGTTTACATTGTACATTAATGATTTAGACGAGGGGATTAAATGTAGTATCTCCAAATTTGCGGATGACACTAAGGTGGGTGGCAGTGTGAGCTGCGAGGAGGATGCTATGAGGCTACAGAGTGACTTGGATAGGTTAGGTGAGTGGGCAAATGCGTGGCAGATGAAGTATAATGTGGATAAATGTGAGGTTATCCACTTTGGTGTTAAAAACAGAGAGACAGACTATTATCTGAATGGTGACAGATTAGGAAAAGGGAAGGTGCAACGAGACCTGGGTGTCATGGTACATCAGTCATTGAAGGTTGGCATGCAGGTACAGCAGGCGGTTAAGAAAGCAAATGGCATGTTGGCATTCATAGCGAGGGGATTTGAGTACAGGGGCAGGGAGGTGTTGCTACAGTTGTACAGGGCCTTGGTGAGGCCACACCTGGAGTATTGTGTACAGTTTTGGTCTCCTAACTTGAGGAAGGACATTCTTGCTATTGAGGGAGTGCAGCGAAGATTCACCAGACTGATTCCCGGGATGGTGGGACTGACCTATCAAGAAAGACTGGATCAACTGGGCTTGTATTCACTGGAGTTCAGAAGAGTGAGAGGGGACGTCATAGAAACGATTAGAATTCTGCCGTGTTTGGACAGGTTGGATGCAGGAAGAATGTTCCCAATGTTGGGGAAGTCCAGAACCAGGGGTCACAGTCTAAGGATAAGGGGTAAGCCATTTCGGACCGAGATAAGGAGAAACGTCTTCACCCAGAGAGTGGTGAACCTGTGGAATTCTCTACCACAGGAAGTAGTTGAGGCCAATTCACTAAATATATTCAAAAGGGAGTTAGATGAAGTCCTTACTACTCGGGGGATCAAGGGGTATGGCGTGAAAGCAGGAAGTGGGTACAGAAGTTTCATGTTCAGCCATGAACTCATTGAATGGCGGTGCAGGCTAGAAGGGCTGAATGGCCTACTCCTGCACCTATTTTCTATGTTTCTATGTTTCTAGCTGTTCAGACTCTCTCAGCAAAAACTCTTTCTTAGTCCTACCTATATCATTAGTACCTACGTGCAACACGACAAATGGACCCTCCCCCTCCCACTAAAACTTCTTCTTCAGCCCGGAAGAGATGTCCTTTATCCTGGCACCGGGTATGAAACAAAATCTTCAGGACCCATGCTCTAGGTTGCAGAGAACCCTATCTATCCCCCTAAAATTAATGTTCCCAACCACAACCATTTTCATAGAAACATAGAAACATAGAAAATAGGTGCAGGAGTAGGCCATTGGTCCCTTCTAGCCTGCACCGCCATTCAATGAGTTCATGGCTGAACACGCAACTTCAGTACTCCATTCCTGTTTTCTCGCCAAACCCCTTGATCCCCCGAGTTGTAAGGACTACATCTAACTCCTTTTTGAATCTATTTGGTGAATTGGCCTCAACAACTTTCTGTGGTAGAGAATTCCACAGGTTCGCCACTCTCTGGGTGAAGAAGTTTCTCCTCATCTCGGTCCTAAATGGCTTATTCCTTATCCTTAGACTGTGACCCCTGGTTCTGGACTTCCTCAACATTGGGAACATTCTTCCTGCATCTAACCTGTCTAAACCCATCAGAATTTTAAACGTTTCTCTGAGGTCCCCTCTCATTCTTCAGAACTCCAGTGAATACAAGCCCAGTTGATCCAGTCTTTCTTGATCGGTCAGTCCCGCCATCCCTGGAATCAGTCTGGTGAACCATCGCTGCACTCCCTCAATAGCAAGAATGTCCTTCCTCAGGTTTGGAGACCAAAACTGTACACAATACTCCAGGTGTGGCCTCACCAATGCCCTGTACAACTCCAGCAACACCTTTTCTGCCCCTGTACTCAAATCCCCTCACTATGAAGGCCAACATGCCATTTGCTTTCTTAACCGCCTGCTGTACCTGCATGCCAACCTTCAATGACTGATGTACCATGACACCTAGGTCTCGTTGCACCTCCACTTTTCCTAATCTGTCACCATTCAGATAATAGTCTGCCTCTCTGTTTTTACCACCAAAGTGGATAACCTCACATTTATCCACATTGTACTTAATCTGCCATGCATTTGCCCACTCACCTAACCTATCCAAGTCGCTCTGCAGCCTCATAGCATCCTCCTCACAACTCACACTGCCACCGAACTTATGTCATCCGCAAATTTGGAGATACTATATTTAATCCCCTCGTCCAAATCATTAATGTACAATGTAAACAGCTGGTGCCCCAGCACAGAACCTTCCCTCCCTCCCCCTTCCTCCCTCCCTCCCCCTTCCTCCCTCCCTCCCCTTCCTCCCTCCCTCTGCCTTCCTCCCTCCCTGCCCCTTCCTCCCTCCCCCTTCCTCCCTCCCTCCCCCTTCCTCCCTCCCTCCCTCTTCCTCCCTCCCTCTGCCCCGCTCCCGCTCCCTCCCTCTGCCCTGCTCCCTCCCTCCTGCCCCGCTCCCTCCCTCTGCCGCGCTCTCTGATGTTACCCCACACAAAGATGCCGCATTTTTTCCTCTTTACTCAGCTGACTTGAACGGCGTTATGACCACGGGATTAGAATTATATCCCATGTGTTAGTCCTAGTGCAGCTGATAGTGGTGTTGATGCTCCTGGGAGACTGTGCAGGCAGATACAAGTAACCCCAGACCTGCTGTACTGCGGCACTTTGCAATCTTTCTCCATTTAAATAATAACTTGCTCCTAGACATCTTACTGCAATTATATCGGACCCTGGTGAGACTACACCTGGAGTATTGTATACAGTTTCGATTGCTTACCTAAGGAAGGATGTACTTACCATTGAGTGCAGCAATGAAGGTTCGCCAGACTGATTCCTGGGATGGGGGAATTGTCCTGTGAGGAGAGATTGAGTAGTCTAGGCCTATATTCTGTACAGGTTAGAAGAATGGCAGGTGATCTAATTTTAAAACATTCACAATTCTTATAGGATTTGACAGTGTAGATCAGGGGTGTCAAACATACGGCCCGCAGGCCGGACACGATCCCGCAAGCCCCTTCCTCCAGCCGCCACGTGTTTTAATTTATATAACCCCTCCTCCCCCCAGCCCTTATCTTTTGCTTGCTGAATTTGTCGGCCGTCACAGAACAGGAGGAGGGCGACGGAGGCATGAGGAAGGTCAGTCGGTGTCCACGGGGAGCAATTCTGGGACAACGGGGGCTCTCACACGGACTGTCAATGGGAGATAAGCTTTGAGTGAGGCAGTGAGTAGATAAATACCGAGAGAGAGGGGGAGGAGTGTCGCTGGAACTCCAGGTGATGTAACAGATGATGGGGGTCAGTGCAGGGTAGGTAGTGAGGGGGTTGTGTTCCTGCACTTCTCCCCCATCCTCGGCCCCAGCGAGGTGCTGATTTTAAAATTCTCAGCCTCCTGTTCAAACCCCTCGATGGCTCCGCCCTCCCTATCTCTGTAATCTCCTCCAGCCTCTACACCCCTCCCTATCTCTGTAACCTCCTCCAGCCCTACACCCCTCCCTATCTCTGAAACCTCCTCCGGCCCCTACACCCCTCCCTATCTCTGTAACTCCTCCAGCCCTGCATCCCTCCCTGTCTCTGTAACATCCTTCAGCCCTACACCCCTCCCTATCTCTATAATCTCCTCCAGCCCTACGCCCCTCCCTATCTCTGTAACCTCCTACAGCCCTACACCCATCCCTGTCTCTCTAACCTTGTTAGGATTAACTTCAAAACACGACTAGTATTCTGTGAGACTTGAAGTAAATGCAGGTTTTATTAATACAAGCCGGCAGGGGAGCTATCCTTGAAGGAATGCTCGAAGATACTGCCAGAGACATCTTACATTATACAGTTTCAGATTATAGCATTACGTCATTACACAAGTTACAATTAATACATGCTGATTGATTAATACAGGATTGATTGGTACAGCGCTTCCTCCAATCTGGCTTCTATATGCCTTAATTGGTAATTCCAAATACATGTTGTTATGATTTTTTTTAATTAACTCTTATCTTGTTATACACTTCAAATTCTATGTTATCTGTGTCCGTGCCCAGCTCCCAAGGCCTTTGTTCTATGAATTGGAACACTGCTCCTCTGTGGAAGGCATCCCACACACACTTACCACAGTCTGAAAAACAGGCTGTGGGTTCCATTTTAAAAACCTGTTAACTCCATTTTAAAACATCGCCATTATTATTATTAATTGTAATTACAATTTGTAATCTGCCCTTTCAGTCCCTCCTGTTGATCCCTGATTATTTCTAAATAATCAGCTGACCACATATATGTTCTGAGTCATCTGCTGGAAATGGTGATAGCAAGTCCCTTTCTCTGGGCTCGCTTGTAGTTCCATCTTTTGTGGAGTATTTACATACTACCCCTGACCATTTCCCTGGGATATTGGCACGCCACTGATATTTCTTTGTGTACATACAGTGCATAAGCTCGGGGGTCTTGGTTGTTTCCCTAACGCATTACAAAGTCATTCGCATCCCTATCATGCCTATATTACATAATTAATGAGGCTGTTTGCTGTTCGGCTAGAACCATGTGGTTGTATATCTCTCTGATCTTACACATCAGATATAGTTGGATCACGATACATATCCCTAAGTCTACCATTATTGCCACAATTGAATGCCACATCAATTTGAGGACCACGTAGGCTTTAGGTGACCAGCCCTTAAAAATATCCCATCATGAACAACAATTTTCCTTTCCCTGCCTTATCCTGTCTTGATTCGTTAGTGTCCCGCCTCGGTTTCGTTGATCAGGCGATAGGATTGTGACACTCACGACTCAGATCAGGTATTCATGCCGTCTTTTTGTTTGATTAACCCTCTTTGGATCTAGCAAAGGCTTTCTGTGTTCTTGGTTACGGGCCTTGGCCAACCTTTTCTTTCTGCGTCTCTTGTATCTGCCTGCACAGTCTCCCAGGAGCATCAACACCACTATCAGCTGCACTAGGACTAACACATGGGATATAATTCTAATCCCTATCTTGTAACTTTGCTCGGGTAAGCCTCGCCTGTCTTTGCACTTGTTACATAACATCACCAACCAACTCAAAGCTATTACTATCTTACTGCCACTAGGGTATGTGAAAGGATCGTTATCCAGGGACATAGAATCTCAAGCACCAAGGCGGGTTTTTCAGGTCATCCTTTATTTCACAGTCCAGTTCTTTTGCTTTATCCTTCAGTTTTTAATATCTTTTAATGTTATTTCTTGAGCTCAGTTAAATCTTCAAGTAACAGGGGAATTGATTGTGCTTGCTCTTCCATGTAAACACCAATATCTTGCTTAATCTCACCGCTTATATTTCATGTCATTTTCTTGCTGGCATGTCATGCGTGCTCTTCCCACTGCCACCGACAGTCTTGGAGTAACATAAGTTCAGAGGCTAGTTACCACACCATATTTTCCTCAGACTTGATAGTTGTAATGTGTGGGTTCGGTTCGGGCAGAGTTTTCTCCAATGACACATCCTTCCGTAGTATTTTGAAATCCGCAGCTATCCTTGCTCCCATCTCCCACTGGGTGAGGGCCGATAGTTAGGCTTCCCCTCTCCGGCACATGGATAAAGATATTCCCCTTATATTTCCATTCGTTTTGATCTCATACTGGTCCATCGCGGATGTACTCTTCCCCTCGTATTATGTTTGTTTCTCCTCACATCCTCCTGTAACCACATACACCCTTTCCATTCCTTTCAAAAAGGGCCACATTACAGCTAAAGTCAGAGGAACAAAGTGTGTTAAAAAGACAAGCCTTAAGGCTCTGTGCCTCAATGCGAGGAGTATTCGTAATAAGGTGGACGAATTAACTGCACAGGCAGCAATTAAAGAATATGATATAATTGGCACCACGGAGACATGGCTGTCCTAAGGCTGTGTCCCCTGGTTCTGGACTTCACCAACATCGGGAACAAGCTACCCGCATCTAACCTGTCCCGTCCCGACAGAATCTTTATGTTTCTATGAAATCCCCTCTCATCCTTCTAAACTCCAATGTATAAAAACCCAGTTGATCCAGTCTCTCCTCATATGACAGTCCAGCCATCCCGGGATTCAGTCTGGTGAACTTTCGCTGCACTCCCTCAATAGCAAGAACGTCCTTCCTCAGATTAGGAGACCAAAACTTCCAATGAGGCCTCACCAAGGCCCTGTGCAACTGTAGTAAGAATCTGTTGAATCTGCATTTTACTGTAACTCGATGACATTCTGAACCGATAAAGAAATGGAATTGAGAAATGTATCTGTGCCTTTCATTCTCTGCCTCACTCTCTACCTCTGTCTCTTTAGAGATCTGTGCATGTGTTTCCGTGTAAGAGTCCTTGTCTCCCTCACCCTGCCTCTCTCTGACTCACTCCGTCTCTCTCTGTTTCTCTGTTTGTCTCTGTCTCTCAATCTGCCCGTGTCTTTCTCACAGTGTCCAGTTAAATTACAATGGGATTCTCTCAGTCTCTCTGTCTCGCTGTCTCTCGCTTTCCCATCATCACTGTCTGTCTATGTCTCTACCTGTCTGTCTCTCTTTACCTGTCTCTGCTTGACCCTGTCTCTAACCTGTTGAGTATTTCCATCATTTTCTGTTTTTATCTCTCTCTCTCTCTCTCTCTCTCTCTCTCTCTCTCTCTCTCTCTCTCACTCTCTCTCTCTGTCTCATCTCTCACTATCTCGCTCTCTCTTTGTCGCTCTCTTTGTCCATGTTTTTGTCTTTGTCTCTGGCTTTCCATCACTATTTGCCTCCCTCTCTTTATGGAGCACACACACACACATCTCTGTGTATGTGTGTGTTTGAGACATTGACTCACTCAGTCTGCCTATCCCTATCAGTCTCACATTTGCTCTCTCTCTATTTCTCTCGCTCGCTGTCTGTCTCTCCCTGTTTCTCTGTTTGTGTCTGTCTCTCAATGAGTCTGTCTCTTTCTCATGGTGTCCAGTTCTTTTCACAGCTCGATTCCTGCTGTCTCAAAATCTACACCCGTCAGTACCTCTTTAGTATAGTCGTGAGTATCCCCGCCTGTCACGCGGGAGGAAGCATTTTCGGAACGTAGAATTGTACTTCTGTTATTCAGTATAGATTCATATTAAAGTTCCAGAGCAACATAGAAGAGTAAAAATACAGCATGAGGAGATTGGCTCTTCCAAATTTTTAGGAAATGGTTACTTTTTCAGGAATCTGTGGCGTTCTGATGCAGAGAGAGGGATGATTGAGTATTATCTGAGTAACATTTAATTCGGCAGCAATCCAGTAGTTGTGGCCGAGTGGTTAAGGCAATGGACGAGAAACACATTGGGGTTTTCCCGCGCAGGTTTGAATCCTACCGACTACGGATCTCAGGATTTTTCATTCCATTTCACAATTTAACCAGATCCCTGCAAAACTGATCCTGAGATAGATGGAATAATGTCCCACACCTTTCAACACTGACATTTTTTTCTCATTTTCATTAATCTGCAATATTCACGATACATAGGGAGAGAAAAACGCAAAAATCAGCCGAATTAGCGACAGTGATTCAGCCTGTCTATCCCTCTATATGTCTAAGGCACTCTGTGCATGTCCGTTGGTGCGTGTATATTTTTGGTTATGTTTGTGTGTGTCTCTGTGTCTGTCTATCTGTATAGTATGTCACTGTGTTTGTGCAACTGTCTGTAGATATCATCACCATGAATCTGGTATGCCCTGGAACTTTAAAAAAAGACTTGGGGAAAATAATACGGTTGTGACATTTGATATCGACTTTGGATCAGCGGCAGCATTTTCGACTTCAAGTCCCACTCCTGAGACTTGAGCATATAATCTTGGCTGACACTCAAGTGCAGTATTTGGGGAATTTTGTATTGTTGAAGCTGTTGACTTTCGGATGAAATGTTAAATGGAAGCTCCGTCTGCTCTCTCGGGTGAATGTGAATGTACCCACAACATTGTTCGAAAAAGAATATGAGTTGCCTCCGTGTCAATATTACTGGAAATGCTCACTGAAAATCTGTGTGTATGCGTGTGTCTGTGAGGGTGGAGCTCAAGCCCAGATTTCCACAGAGACAGAATGTGAAGGTTCCCAAGTCCAGAATGGCCGAGTGTATAAGTCGTTGCATTTAGGATCTAATGGGTTTATACCCGCGTGCGTTCGAACCCCTCTTCTGGTAACACTTGAATTTAACATCAATTTTCTCCCATCCTGCTCAGTGATACCCGAATGCCTTCTGTTGAATCTGAAACTCTGTCACACTCTCAACTGACAAAGACATGGTATTGTGTATCTCTGCCTCTCACTCTCTGTCTTTAGAGAGCTCTGTATATCTTTATGTGTTTGAGTCTCTGTCACTCTCTGACTCACTCTGTCTGAGGACCGACAAGCTGAATTCATGAAGCTCGGAGTTAAATTAAAAAGTCGGACCTCGAAGGTCGCAAAGTCAGGATTGCTACCAGTGCCACCTGCTCTTCGGAGCAGGAATCGCAGGATAGCTCAGATGAATACGTGGCTTGAAGTGTGGTGCAGATGGGAGGGATTCAAGTTCCTGGCACTTTGGGGGAGGTGGGATCAGTACTAAATCGGACGGTCTGCACCTGGGCAGGATCAGAACCAATGTCCAAGGGGGAGTGTTTGCTCGTGTTGGGGCATGTTTAAAGTAATATGGCAGGGCGACGGGAGACAGAGGGAAGTGGAATGGGCGCAGAAGCGAAAGAATAAAAGTAAAGGTGGAGAAACCCACGGCAAAAATCAAATAGGGCCACTTTACAGCAAAATTCTAAAGGGTCAAAGTGTGTTAAAATAACAAGCCTGAAGGCTCTGTGCCTCATTGCGAGGAGTATTCGTAATAAAGTGGACGAATTAACTGCACAAGCAGCAATTAATGAATATGATATAATTGGCATCACGGAGACATGGCTCCAGAGTGACCAAAGCTGGGAACTCAACATTCAGGAAGCATTGACAGAAATGAAAAGGTGGTGGGGTAGCGTTGCTGGTTGAAGAGGAAATTAAGCCAATAATAAGGAACGACATTAGCTTGGATGATGTGGAACATGTATGGGTGGAACTGCGGAATACCAAAGGGAAGTAAACGCAAGAGTAGTTGCGTGCAGATCAGCAAACAGTAGTAGTGAGGTTGGGGACAGCATCAAACAAGAAATTAGGGATGCATGCCATAAAGATACAGCAGCTATTCAAGGGCGACTTTACTCTACATGCAGATTGGGCTAACCATACAGAAAACAATACGGTGGAGGAGGATTTCCTCGAGCGTATTAGGGATGGTTTTCTCGACCAATATGTCGAGGGACCATCTGGAGGGCTGGCCATCCTAGACTGGGTGATGTGTAATGAGAAAGGACTAATTAGCAATCTTGTTGTGCGAGGCCCCTTGGGGAAGAGTGATACCATAATATGGTCGAAATCTTTATTAAGGTGGCGAGTGACACAGTTAATTCTGAGACTAGGGTCCTGAACTTAAAAAAATGTAACTTCGATGGTATGAGACGTGAATTGGCTAGAATAGACTGGCGAATGGTACTTAAAGGGTTGACGGTGGATAGGCCATGGCAAACATTTAAAGATCACATGGATGAGCTTCAACAATTGTATTTCCGTGTCTGAAGTAAAAATAAAACGGGGAAGGTGGCTCAACCGTGGCTAACAAAGGAAATTAAGGATAGTGTTAAATCCAAGGAAGAGGCATATAAATTGGCCAGAAAAAGCCGCAACTTGAGGACTGGGAGACATTTAGAATTCAGCAGAGTCGGACAAAGGGTTTAATTAGGAGGGGAGAAATAGATTATGAGAGGAAGCTTGCTGGGAACATAATAAAGTTCTATAGATATGTGAAGACAAAAAGATTAGAGAAGACAAACGTAGGTCCCTTGCAGTCAGATTCAGGTGAATTTATAATGAGGAACAAAGAAATGGTAGACCAGTTGAACAATTACTTTGGTTCTGTCTTCACGAAGGAAGACACGCACAACCCTCCAGAAATACTAGGGCACCGAGGATGTAGCGAGAAGGAGGAACTGAATGAAATCCTTATGAGTCAGGTAATTGTGTTTGGGAAATTGAAGGGATTGAAGGCTGATAAATCCCCGGGGCCTGATAGTACTTAAGGAAGTGGCCCTAGAAATAGCGGATGCATTGGTGATCATTTTCCAAAAGTCTATCGACTCTTGATCAGTTTGTATGAACTGAAGGGTAGCTAATGTAACACCACCTTTTAAAAAAGAGGGGACATAGAAAACGGATAATTATAGACTGGTTAGACTTACATCAGTAGTGGGGAAAATGTAGGAATCAATTGATAAAGATGAAATAGCAGTGCATTTGGAAAGCAGTGACAGGATCGGTCCAAGCGGCAAGAATTTATGAAAGGGAAATCAAGCTTGACTAATCTTCTGGAATTTATCGAGGATGTAACTAGTATAGTGGACAAGGGGAACCTGTGGATGTGGTGTATTTGGACTTTCAAAAGGCTTTCAACAAGGTCCCACACATGTATTGGTGTGCACAATTAAAGCACATGGTATTGGGAGTAATGTACTGACGAGGATAGAGAACCGGTTGGCAGACATGAAGCAGAGAATCGGGATAAACGGTTCATTTTCAGAAAAGCAGGCAGTGACTAGTGGGGTGCCGCAGGGCTCAGTGCTGGGACACCAGCTATTTACAATATACATTAATGATTTAGATGAAGGAATTGAGTGTAATATCTTCAACTTTGCAGATGATACTAACAGGGGTGGCGGCGTGAACTGTGAGGAGGATGCTAAGAGGCTGCAGGATTACATGGACAGGTTAGGTGAGAGGGCAAATGCATGGCAGATGCAGTGTAATGTGGATAAATGTGAGGTTATCATTTTTGGTGGCAAAAACACGAAGGCAGAATATTATCTGTATGGCGGCAGATTAGGAAAAGGGGAGGTGCAACGGGAGTTGCGTGTCATGGTACATCAGTCATTGAAAGTTGGCATGCAGTTACAGCAGGCGGTGAAGAAGGCAAATGGTATGTTGGCCTTCATAGCTAGGGGATTTGAGTATAGGAGCACGGAGGTCTTACTGCAGTTGTACAGGGACTTTGTGAGACCTCACCTGGAGTATTGTGTTCAGTTTTGGCCTCGTAATCTGAGGAAGGACTTTCTTGCTATTGAGGAAGTGCAGCGAAGGTTCACCAAACTGATTCCCGGGATGGAAGGATTAACATATGAGGAGAGACTGGATCGACTGGGCCTGTCGTCACTGGAGTTTAGAAGGATGAGAGGGGATCTCATAGAAACATAAAAAATTCTGACGGGACTTGACAGGTTAGATGCAGCATACTGTTCCCATGTTGGGGAAGTCCAGAACTCGGGGACACAGTCTAAGGATAAGGGGCAGGCCATTTAGGACCGAGATGAGGAGAAACTTCTTCACTCTGAGAGTTGTTAACCTGTAGAATTCCCTACCGCAGAGAGTTGTTGATGCCAGTTCATTGGATATATTCAAGAGGGAATTAGATATGGCCATTATGGCTAAAGGCACCAAGAGGTATGGAGAGAAAGCAGCAAAAGGATACTGAGGTGAATGATCAGTCATGATCTTATTGAATGGTGGTGCAGACTCGAAGGCCCGAATGCCCAACTCCTGCACCTATTTTCTAAGTTTCTAGGTTTCTCTGTTTGTCTCTGTCTGTCAATCTGTCTCTTTCTTTCTCACGGTGACAAAGGTCTGCTCCAATGGGATTCTCTCATTCTCCCTGTCTATTTGGCTCGCTCTTTCCCATTATCCCTCTCTGTCTGACTGTCACTCTCTTTCCCATCGTCTCTCTCTATCTGTCTCTGTCTCTGTCTGTTTGTTTTTCTTTGCTTGTCTCTGTTAGTCCCTGTCTCTAACCTGATAAGTATTTCCATCATTTTCTGGTTTTGTCTCTATCTCTCTCTCTCGATCTGTCTTTATCATTCTCTTTCTCTCACTTTTTCCCTCTCTCTCATTATAGATCACACACACACACATCTCTGAAAATGTATGTGTTTGAGTCTTTTTATCAATCAGTCTGCCTCTCCTCCTCAGTTTCACACTTTCTCTCTCTCGTTGTCTCTATCTCGCTATCTGTCTCTCCCTGTTTGTCGGTTTGACTCTGTCATAGCGGAACCATGGACAGTCATTTTCCAACATTCCATAGACTCTGGATCAGTTCCTATCGACTGAAGGGTAGCCAATGTAACCCCACTTTTTAAAAAAGGAGGGAGAGAGAAAACAGGGAATTTTGACCGGTCAGCCTGAGATCAGTAGTGGGTAAAATGATGGAATCAATTATTAAGGATGTCATAGCAGCGCATTTCGAAAGAGGTGACATGATAGGTCCAAGTCAGCATGGATTTGTGAAAGGGAAAGCATGCTTGACAAATCTTCTGGAATTTTTGAGGATGTTTCCAGTAGAGTGGACAAGGAAGAACCAGTTGATGTGGTATATTTGGACTTTCAGAAGGCTTTCGACAAGGTACCACACAAGAGATTAATGTGCAAAGTTAAAGCACATGGGATTGGGGGTAGTGTGCTGACAATGATTGAGAACTGGTTGTCAGACAGGAAGCAAAGAGTAGGAGTAAATGGATACTTTTCAGAATGGCAGGCAGTGACTAGTGGGGTACCGCAAGGTTCTGTGCTGGGGCCCCAGCTGTTCACATTGTACATGAATGATTTGGACGAGGGGATTAAATGTAGTATCTCCAAATTTGCGGATGACACTAAGTTGGGTGGCTGTGTGAGCAGCGAGGAGGATGCTATGAGGCTTCAGAGTGACTTGGATAGGTTAGGTGAGTGGGCAAATGCATGGCAGATGAATTATAATGTGGATAAATGTGAGATGATCCCCTTGGTGGTAAAAACAGAGAGACAGACTATTATCTGAAATGTGACAGATTAGGAAAAGGGGAGGTGCAACGAGACCTGGGTGTCATGATACATCAGTCATTGAAGGTTGGCATGCAGGTACAGCGGGCAGTTAAGAAAGCAAATGGCATGTTGGCCTTCATAGCGAGGGGATTTGAGTACAGGGGCAGGGAGGTGTTGCTACAGTTGTACAGGGCCTTGGTGAGGCCACACCTGGAGTATTGTGTACAATTTTGGTCTCCTAACTTGAGGAAGAACATTCTTGCTATTGAGGGAGTACAGCGAATGTTCACCAGACTGATTCCCGCGATGGAGTGACTGACATATCAAGAAAGACTGGATCAACTGGGCTGGTATTCACTGGAGTTCAGAAGAATGAAAGGGGATCTCATAGAAACGTTTAAAATTCTGACGGGTTTAGACAGGTTCGATGCAGGAAGAATGTTCCCAATGTTGGGGAAGTCCAGAACCAGGGGTCACAGTCTCAGGATAAGGGGCAAGCCACTTACGACAGAGATGAGGAGAAACTTCCTCACTCAGACTGGTGAACCTGTGGAATTCTCGACCACAGAAAGTTGTTGAGGCCAATTTACTAAATGTATTCAAAAAGGAGTTAGATGGGGGATCAAGGGGAATGGCAAGAAAGCAGGAATGGGGTAATTAAATTGCATGTTCAGCCATGAACTCATTGAATGGTGGTGAAGCTCGAAAGGCCTAATAACCTACTCCTGCACCTATTTTCTATGTTTCTATGTTTCTATGTCATTCAATGTATCTGTCGACTTCTCATGGTGTCCAGTTCTGTTCATAGCTCGATTCCTGCTCTGACAAAACTGATATTCGTCAGTTCCTCGTTAGTAGAGTATTACGCATCCTCGCCTCTCACGTGGTGAGGCAGTTTTTTCAAAATGTTGAATTTTACTTCTGTTTCTTGGTAGAGATTCATGTTAAAACGTTTCATAGCAATATAGAACAGTAAATATACAGGTAGAGGAGATTGCCTCTTCCAGATTTTCAGCAAACGGAGACTTTTTCAGGATTCTCTGGCCGTCTGCTGCATAGAGATGGATGACTGAGTTTTTTCTGAGAAACTTTTAAGACAGCAGAGAAGCACTATCCGTGGTCGAATGGTTAAGATGATGGACTTGAAACCGCTTGGATTTTCACTGCCCTGGTTCGAATCCTGCCCACTGCGATTCTCAGCATTTTTCATTCCATTTCACAATTTAACGAGATCTCGTCAAAACTGATCCTGAGATAGATGGAAGAACGTCCCACACCTTTCAACACTGACATTTTTTCTCATTTATATTAATTTGCAATATTCACGATACATACGGATAGAAAAACGCAAAAATCAGTCAAAGTTGCGACAGTGATTCAGCCTGTCTATCCCTCGAAATGTCTAAGTCATCTGTGCATGTGTGTTGGTGCGTGTAATTGTTTGGTTATATATGTGTGTGTGTCTCTGTCTGTCTATCTGTATATACGTCTCTGTGTATGTGCAACTGTCTGTGGAAATCATCGCCATGAATTTTGTATGTCCTGGTACTTACAAAAAAGACTTGGGGAAAATAATACGGTGGTGAACTTTTGTATCGGCTTTGGTTCAGTGACAGCATTCGCGACTGAATCAGGAGTTTGTGTGTTCAAGCCTCACTTTTGAAACTTGAGCATATAATCTTGGCTAACACTCAAGTGCACCACTTAGGAAATTTTGCATTGTTGAAGCTGTTGACTTTTGGATGAAATGTAAAATTGAAGCTCCGTCTGCACCCTCGGGTGGATGTGAAAGGTCCCAGAGCATTACTCGAAAAAGAATAGGAGAGTTGCCCCCGTGTCAATGTGACGAAAAATGTTCGTAAATGCTCACTGAAAGCCTCTTTGTGTGTGTGTATCTGGGTTTTGGGTTGAAGCCCAGGTTCTCACATGCACACATAGACAGAATCCGGATGCTGACAGGACCAGGATGGCCGAGTGGTTAAGACGTTTGTCTTAAAATTCAATGGGTTTTTCCCGCGTGAGTTCGTACTCCACGCCTGCTGTCTCTTCAATTTAACACGGAATTCCTCCCATTCTGATCAGTTGAATCTGCAATTGTTTGCAACGATGTGACACTCTGAGCCGACAATGAAATTAAATTGTGAAATGTATCTGTGTCGCTCGGTCTCTGCCTCTCTCTCTCTTTCGAGAGCTGTGAATGTGTTTCGATGTTTGAGTCTTGGTCTCACTCTGACTGTCCCAGTATCTCTGTTTGTCTCTGTCTCTCAAATTGTCTCTTTATCACGGTGTCCACTTCGGTTCAAAGTGGAATTCTCTTTTCTGTCCCGCTATCCCTTTCCCATCATTTCGGACTGTCCATGTCTTTGCCTCTCTCTGTTAGTCCCTGTCTCTAACCTGATAAGTATTTCCATCGTTTTCTGTTTTTGTCTCTATCTGTCTCTCTCTTTGTCACTGTCTTTATCATTGTCTTTCTCTCACTCTTTCCCTCTCTCTTTTAATAGATTACACACACACATCTCTGTATATGTATGTGTTTGAGTCTTTTTCTCACTCAGTCTGCCTCTCCTTCTCAGTCTCACACTTTGTGTCTCTCGTTGTCTCTATCTCGCTTTCTGTCTCTCACTGTTTGTCGGTGTGTCTCTGTCTCTCAATGTGTCTGTCGACTTCTCATGGTGTCCAGTTCTGTTCACAGCTCGATTCCTACTCTGACAGAGCTAATCAGCCTCAATTCATCGTTAGTATAGTGGTGCGTATCCTTGCCTATTACATGGGATACTGGGGTTCAATTCCTGACCGGGTGGCAGTTTTTTCAAAACGTAGAATTTTACTTCTGTTTCTTGGTAGAGATTCATGTTAAAAAGTTCCAGAGCAAGATAGAACAGTAAAAATAATGGTAGAGGAGATTGCCTCTTCCAGATTTTCAGCAAACGGAGACTTTTTCAGGATTCCTTGGCCGTCTGCTGCATAGAGATGGATGACTGAGTTTTTTCTGAGTAACGTTTACGAAGGCCCAGATGCAGTAGTCGTGGCCGAGTGGTTAAGGCGCTGGACTCGAAATCCATTGGCTTTTCTGGCGCAGCTTCAAATTCTGCTAACTACAGATCTCAGCATTTCACATTCCATTTCACAATTGAACCCGGTCTCTGCAAAACTGATCCTGGGATCGATGGAATAGCGTCCCACACCTTTCAACACTGACATTTTTTCTCATGTTTATTAATCTGCAATATTCACGATACATACGGAGAGAAATACGCAACAATCAATTAAAGTTACGACAGTGATTCAGCCTGTCTATCCCTGATTGATAGCCACGGTTGAGCCACCTTCCCTTTTTTATTTTTATGCCAGACAGGAATGTACAATTGTTGTAGTTCATCCATGTGGTCTCTTAATGTCTGCCATTGCCAATCCACAGTCATTCCCTTAAGTATCATTCACCAATCTATCCTAGCCAATTCACGCCTCATACCTTCAAAGATACCCTTCTTTAACTTCTGGACCATGATCTCTGAATTAACTGTTTTATACTCCATCCTAATGCAAAATTCCACCATATTATGGTCATTCTTCCCCAAGGGGCCTCGCACAACGAGATTGCTAATTCATCCTCTCTCCTTGCACAACACCCAGTCTAAGATGGCCTCCCTCCTAGTTGGTTCCTCGACATATTGGTCTAGAAAACCATCCCTTATGCACTCCAGGAAATCCTCCTTCACCGTATTGCTTCCAGTTTGGTTAGTCCAATCTATGTGCCTATTAAAGTCACCCATTATAACTGCTGCACCTTTATTGCATGTACCCCTAATTTCCTGTTTGATGCCCTCCCCAACATCACAACGAATGTTTGGAGGTCTGTACACAACTCCCATTCACGTTTTTTGCCCTTTGGTGGTCTGCAGCTCTACCCATATAGATTCCACATCATCCAAGCTAATGTCCTTCCTAACTATTCCATTAATCTCCTCTTTAACCAGCAATGCTACCCCACCTCCTTTTCCTTTTATTCTATCCTTTAATTTAACACGGATTTCCTCCCATTCTGATCAGTGATCCCGGATTTTCATCTGTTTAATCTGCAATTTTCTGTAGGTATGTGACACTCTGAGCTGATAACGAAATGAAATTGTGAAATGTATCTGTGTCGCTCGGTCTCTGCCTCTCTCTCTCTTCAGAGAGCTGTGTATGTGTTTGTATGTTTGAGCCTTTGTCTCTCTCAGTCTGACTCACTCTGTCTGTGCCTGTTTCTCTGCTTATCTCTGTCTCTCAATCTGTCTCTTCCTCACGGTGTCCACTTCTGTTCCAAAGGGATTCTCTTAGACTCTTTGTCTGACTGGCTCTCTCTTTCCCATCATTTCGGTCTGTCCATCTCTTTGCCTGTCTCTAACCTGAAAAGTATTTCCATCATTTTCTGTTTTAGTCTCTATCTCTCTATCTCTACCTGTCTCTCTCCTTGTCACTGTCTTTATCATTGTCTTTTTCTCACTCTTTCCCTTTCTCTCTTAATAGATCACACACACACATGTCTGTATATGTTTGTGTTTGAGTCTTTTTCTCACTCAGTCTGCCTCTCTTTCTCAGTCTCACACTTTCTGTCTATCGTTGTCTCTATCTCGCTGTCTGTCTCTCCCTGTTTGTCGGTTTGTCTCCGTCTCTCAATCTGTCGACTTCTCATGGTGTCCAGTTCTGTTCACAGCTCGATTCCTGCTCTGACAGATCTGGTACCCATTAGTTCCTCGTTCGTTTAGTGGGTATATCCCGCCTGTTCTGCGAGAGACCGGGGTTCAATTCCCTGACGGGGAGGCAGTTGTTTCAAAATGTAGAATTTTACTTCTGTTTCTTGGAAGAGATTCATATTAAAAAGTTGCAGAGCAATATCGAGCTGTAAAAATACAGGTAAAGGAGATGGCCTCTTACAGAGTTTGAGCAGATGGAGACTTTTTCAGGAATCTTTGGCCGTCTGCTGCACAGAGATGGATGACTGAGTTTTTTCTGAGTAACGTTTACAAAAGGCAGCAACACAATAGTCGTGGCCGAGTTATTAAGGCGATGGACTAGCAATCTATTGGGGTTTTCCAGCGTTGGTTCGAATCCTGCCGACTATTTCTCAGCGTTTTTCATTCAATTTCACCAGGTCTCTGCCAAACTGATCCTGAGATCGATGGAAAAACGTCCCACACCTTTCAACACTGACATTTTTTTCTCATGTTTATTAATCAGCAATATTTACGATACATCCGTTTAAAAAATCGCAAAAATCAGTCAAAGTTACGACAGTGATTCAGCTTGTCTATCCCTCGAGATGTCTAAGGCATCTGTGCATGTCCGTTGGTGCGTGTATATTTTTGGTTATTTGTTTGTGTGTCTCTGTGTCTATCTATCTCTATATATATCTCGATGTACGTGCAACTGTCTGTGGAAATCATCACCATGAATTTGGTATGTCCTGGAACTTATAAAAAAAACTTGGGGAAAATAATACGGTTGTGAACTTTTGTATCGGCTTTGGTTCAGTAGCAGCATTCTCGCCTGAATTAGGTGTTTGTGTGTTCAAGTCGCACTCCTGAGACGTGAGCATATCATCTTGGCTAACACTCAAGTGCAGCATTTGGGGAATTTTGCAATGTTGAAGCTGTTGACTTTCGGATGAAATGTTAAATTAAACTCCGTCTGCACCCATGGGTGGATATGAAAGGTCCCATGGCATTACTCGAAAAAAAATAGGAGAGTTGCCCCCGTGTCAATATCACTAAAAATGTTCGTAAATGCTCACTGGAAGCCGATGTGCATGTGTTTGTATGTGGGGTTGGGGTTGAAGCCCAGATGCTCACAGAGACAGAATGCAGGGTCTCACCGGACTAGGAAATCTGAGTGGTTAAGGCTTTGGACTTAAAATTCAATGGGTATTTTTCCGCGTGGGTTCGTACCCCACTCATGGTATTTCTTTAATTTAACACGGATTTCCTCAAATTCTAATCAGTGATACCGGATTTTCATCGGTTGACTCAGCAATTTTATGTAACTATGTGACACTCTGAACCGATAATGAAATGAAATTGTGAAATGTATCTGTGTCGCTCGGTCTCTGCCTCTCTTTCTCTTCTGAGAGCTGTGTATGTTTTTGTATGTTTGAATCTTTGTATCTCTCAGTCTGACTCACTCTGTCTGTCCCTGTTTCTCTGTTTGTCTCTGACTCTCAATCTGTCTCTTTCTCACGGTGCCCACGTCTGTTCCAATGGGATTCTCTCAGATTATTTGTCTGACTGGCTCTCTCTTTCCCATCATTTCGGTCTGTCCATGTCTTTGCCTGTCTCTGTTAGTTCCTGCCTGTAAGCTGAGAAGTATTTCCATCATTTTCTGTTTTAATCTCTATCTCTCTCTCTCTGTCTGTTTTTCTCCTTGTCACTGACTGTATCATTGTCTTTCTCTCACTCTTACCCTCTCTCTCTTAATAGGTCACACATACACACATCACTGTATATATATATGTGTTTGAGTCTTTTTTCTTACTCAGTCTGCCTCTCCCTCTCAGTCTCAACTTTCTGTCTCTCTTTGTCTCTATCTCACTGTCTGTCTCTCCCTGTTTCGCTGTTTATCTCTCTCTCTCAATGTGTCTGTGTCCTCCTCACGGTGTCCAGTTCTGTTCCAATGGGATTCTCTCAGACTCTCTGTCTGACTGTCTCTCGCTTTCCCATCATCTCTGTCTGTCTATGTCTCCGACTGTCTGTCTCTCTTTGCCTGTCTCTGTTAGTTCCTGTCTCTAACCTGCTGAGTATTTCCATCATTTTCTGTTCATATCTCTGTCTCTTTCTCTATCTTTCTCTCTCTCTCTCTATCTGTCTCTCTCCTTGTCAGTGTATTTATCACTGTCTTTCTCTCACTATTTCCCTCTCTCTCTTTATAGAGCACACAAATATATCTGTGTATATGTGTGTGTTTGAGGCTTTTTCTCACTCAGTCTGCCTCTCCTTCTCAGACTCACACTTTCTGTCTCTCGTTGTCTCTATCTCGCTGTCTGTCTCTCCCTGTTTGTCGGTTGGTCTCTGTCTCTCAATGTGTCTTCCGACTTCTCATGGTGTCCAGTTTTGATCACAGCTCGATTCTGGCTCTGACAGCATCCACCGCTGTCAATTCCTCGGTAGTATAGTGGTGAGTATCCCTACGTGTCACGCTGGAGAGCGGGGTTCAATTCCCTGACGAGAAGGCAGTTATCTCAATATGCAGAGTTTAACTTTTGTTTCTTGGCACAGATTCATGTTGAAAAATTCCAGAGTAATATGGAACAGTAAAAATACAACAAGAGCAGATTGCCTCTTCCAGATTTTTAGCAAACGGAGATTGTTTCAGGGTTCTGTGGCCGTCTGCTGCACAGAGATGGATGACTGAGTTTTATCTGAGTAACATTTAAATAGGTAGCTAACCAGTGGTCGTGGCCGAGTGGATAAGGTGATGGACTGCAAATCCATTGTGGTTTCCTGGCACATATGCGAATCCTGTTGACTACGTATCTCAGCATTTTTCATTCCATTTCACAATTTAATCAAGTCCTGCAAAACTGATCCTGAGTTTGGTGGAATAACGTCCCACACATGTCAACACTGACATTTTTTTTTCTTATTTTCATTAATCTGCAATATTCACGATACATAGGGATAGAAAAACGCAAAAATCAACCAAATTAGCGACAGTGGTTCTGGCATTCTATCACTCTGTATGTCTAAGGCACTCTGTGCATGTCCGTCGGTGCGTGTATATTTCTGGTTTTGTGTGTGTGTGTGTGTCTCTGTGTCTGTCTCTCTGCATGTATGTCACTGTCTATGTGCAACTGTCTGTGGATATCATCACCATGAATTTGGTATGTCCTGGAACTTTTTAAAAATAATTGTGTAAAATAATACGGTTGTGAACTTAGGTATCGGCATTGGTTCAGTGGCAGCATTCTCGACTGAATCTGGAGGTTGTGTGTTCAAGTCCCACTCCTGAGACTTGAGCATATAATCTTGGCTGACACGCAAATGCAGTACGTGGGGAATTTTGCATTGTTGAAGCTGTTGACTTTCGGATGAAATGTTAAATTGAAGCTCCGTCTGCACCCTCGGGTGGATGTGAAAATTCGAAGAGCGTTAATCAGAGACATAGAAAAATAGAAAATAGGTGCAGGAGTAGGCCATTCTGCCCTTCGAGCCTGCACCACATTAAATGAGTTCATGGCTGAGCATGCAACTTCAGTACCCCATTCCTGCTTTTTCGCCATACCCCTTATACCCCTAGTAGTAAGGACTACATCGAACTCCTTTTTGAATATATTTTGTGAATTGGCCTCAACAACTTCCTAATGTAGAGAATTCGACAGGTGCACCAGTCTCTGGGTGAAGAAGTTTCTCCTCATCTCGGTCCAAAATAGCTTACCCCTTATCCTTAGACTGTGACCCCTGGTTCTGGACTTCCCCAACATTGGGAACATTCTTCCTGCATTCAACCTGTCCAAACCCGTCAGAATTTTAAACGTTTCGATGAGATCCCCTCTCATTCTTCTGAACTCCAGTGAATACAAGCCCAGTTGATCCAGTCTTTCTTGATATGTCAGTCCCGCCATCCCGGGAATCAGTCTGGTGAACCTTCGCTGCACTCCCTCAATAGCAAGAATGTCCTTCCTCAAGTTAGGGGAGACCAAAACTGTACACAATACTCCAGGTGTGGCCTCACCAAGGCCTGTACAACTGTAGTAACACATCCGTGCCCCTGTAATCAAATCCCCTCACTGTGAAGGCCAACATGCCATTTGCTTTCTTAACCGCCTGGTGTACCTGCATGCCAACCTTCAATGACTGATGTACCATGACACCCAGGTCTCGTTGCACCTCCCCTTTTCCTAATCTGCCATCATTCAGATAAAAGTCTGTCTCTCTGTTTTTACCACGAAAGTGGATAACCTCACATTTATCCACATTATACTTCATCTGCCATGCATTTGCCCACTCAACTAACCTATCCAAGTCATAGCATCCAACTCGCAGCTCACATTGCCACCCAACTTAGTGTCATCCGCAAATTTGGACATTCTACATTTAATCCCCTCGTCTGAATCATTAATGTACATTGTAAACATCTCGGGCCCCAGCACAGAACCTTACGGTACCCCACTAGTCACTGCCTGCCATTCTGAAAAATACCCATTTACTCCTACTCTTTGCTTCCTGTCTGACAACCAGTTCTCAATCCATGTCAGCACACTACCCCCAATCCCATGTGCTTTAACTTTGCACATTAATCTCTTGTGTGGTACCTTGTCGAAAGCCTTCTGAAAGTCCAAATACACCACATCAAATGGTTCCCTCTTGTCCACTCTACTGGAAACATCCTCAAAAAATTTAAGATTTGTCAAGCATGATTTCCCTTTCACAAATCCATGCTGACTTGGACCTATCATGTCACCATTTTCCAAATGCGCTGCTATGACATCCTTAATAATTGATTCCACTACCGATGTCACGCTGACCGGCCTATAATTACCTGTTTTCTCTCTTCCTCCTTTTTCAAAAAGTGGTGTTACATTTGCTACCCTCCACTCGATAGGAACTGATCCAGAGTATATGGAATGTTGCAAAATGACTGTCAATGCATCCGCTATTTCCAAGGCCACCTCCTTAAATACTCTGCAGTCCATCAGACCCTGGAGATTTATCGGCCTTCAATCCCATCAATTTCCCCAACACAATTTCCCGACCAATAAAGATTTTCCTCAGTTCCTCCTTCTTACTCGACTCTCTAACGCCTTTTATATCCGGAAGGCTGTTTGTGTCCTCCTTAGTGAATACCGAACCAAAGTACTTGTTCAATTGGTCTGCCATATCTTTGTTCCCGGTTTTGACTTCCCCTGATTCTGACTGCAGGGGACCCACGTTTGACTTTAGTAACCTTTTTCTCTTTACATATCTGTAGAAACATAGAAACATAGAAATGTTCTCTGCAAGCTTCCTCTCGTACACTATTTTCCCTGCCCTAATCAAACCTTTTGTCCTGCTCTGCTGAGTTCTAAATTTCTCCCGGTCCCCTGGTTCGCTGCTATTTCTGGCCAATTTGTATGCCACTTCCTTGGCTTTAATACTATCCCTGATTTCCCTTGATTGCCACGGTTGAGCCACCTTCCGTTTTTTTTTATGCCAGACAGGGATGTACAATTGTTGTAGTTCATCCATGCGGTCTCTAAATGTCTGCCATTGCCCATCCACTCACAACCCCTTAAGTATCATTCGCCAATCTATCCTACCCAATTCACGCCTCATACCTTCAAAGTTACCCTTCTTTAAGTTCTGGACCATGGTCTCTGAATTAACTCTTTCATTCTCCATCCTAATGTAGAATTCCACCATATCATGGTCACTCTTCCACAAGGGGCCTCGCATAACGAGATTGCTAATTAATCCTCTCTCATTACACAACACCCAGTCTAAGATGGCCTCCCCCCTAGTTTGTTCCTCGACATATTGGCCTAGAAAACCATCCCTTATGCACTCCACGAAATCCTCCTCCACCGTATTGTTTCCAGTTGGGTTAACCCAATCTATATGCATATTAAAGTCACCCATGATAACTGCTGCACCTTTATTGCATGCACCCCTAATTTCCTTTTTGATGCCCTCCCCAACATCACTACTACTGTTTGGAGGTCTGTACAGAACTCTCACTAGCGTTTTCTGCCCTTTGGTATTCCGTAGCTCCACCCATACAGATTCCACATCATCCCAGCTAATGTCTTTCCTTACAATTGCATTAATTTCCTCTTTAACCAGCAACCTCAATCCGCCTCCTTTTCCTTTCTGTCTATCCTTCCTAAATGTTGAATACCTTTGGATGTTGAATTCCCAGCCTTAGTCATCCTGCATCCATGTCTCTGTGATGCCGACCACATCGTATCCGTTGACTGCTATCTGCACAGTTAATTCATCCACCTTATTCTGAATAATCCTCGCCTTGAGGCACAGAGCTTGCCTTTTTAACATATTTTGACCCTTTAGAATTTTGCTGCAAAGTGGCCCTTTTTATTTTTTGCCTTGGGTTCCTCTGCCCTCCACTTTTACTCATCTCCTTTCTGTCTTTTGCTTCTGTCTCTATTTTGTTTCCCTCTGTCTCCCTGCATTCATTCCCATTACCCTGCCATATTAGTTTAACTCCTCCCCAACAGCACTAGCAAACACTCCTCCTAGGACAATGGTTCCGGTCCTGCCTCGGTGCAGACCGTCTGGTTTGTACTGGTCCCACCTCCCCAGAACCGGTTCCAATGCCCCAGGAATTTGAATCCCTCTCTGCTGCACCACTGTTCAAGCCACGTATTCATTTGAGCTATCCTGCGATTCCTACTCCGACTAGCACGTGGCACTGGTAGCAATCCCGAGATTACTACTTTTGAGGTCCTACTTTTTAATTTATCTCCAAGCTCCTTTAATTCGTCTCGTAAGACCTCATCCCGTTTTGTTTTAGCTATATCGTTCGTACCAATGTGCACCACGACAACTGGCTGTTCACCTTCCATTTTCAGAATGTCCTGCACCCTCTCCGAGATATCCTTGACCCTTGCACCAGGGAGTCAACATACCATCCTGGAGTCCCGGTTGCGGCCGCATAAGCGCCAATCTATTCCCTTTACAATTGAATTCCCTATCACTCTCGCTCTCTCTCTTTTTCATACCAACTCGAAAGAGAATAGGAGAGTTGGCCCCGTGTCAATATTACTAAAAATGTTCGTAAATGTTCACTGAAACCCTATGTGTATATGTATGTCTGTGGGGAAGCCCAATTTCTCACAGAGACAGAATCCGCATACATGAGGAAAAGTGGAGGGCAGAGAAACCCAAGGCAAAGAACAAAAAGGGCCACTGTACAGCAAAATTCTAAAAGGACAAAGGGTGTTAAAAGAACAAGCCTGAAGGCTTTGTGTCTTAATGCAAGGAGTATCCGCAATAAAGTGGATGAATTAACTGTGCAAATAGATGTTAACAAATATGATGTGATTGGGATTACGGAGACGTGGCTCCAGGATGATCAGGGCTGGGAACTCAACATCCAGGGGTATTCAACATTCAGGAAAGATAGAATAAACGGAAAAGGAGGTGGGGTAGCATTGCTGGTTAAGGAGCAAATTAAGGCAATAGTTCGGAAGGACATTAGCTTGGATGATGTGGAAACTATATGGGTAGAGCTGCAGAATACCAAAGGACAAAAAACGTTAGTGGGAGTTGTGTACAGACCTCCAAACAGTAGTAGTGATGTTGGGGAGGGCATCAAACATGAAATTAGGGGTGCGTGCAATAAAGGTGCAGCAGTTATAATGGGTGACTTTAATATGCACATAGATTGGGTTAACCAAACTGGAAGCAATACGGTAGAGGAGGATTTCCTGGAGATGGTTTTTTAGACCAATATGTCGAGGAACCAACTAGGGGGGAGGCCATCTTAGACTGGGTGTTGTGTAATGAGAGAGGATTAATTAGCAATCTCGTTGTGCGAGGCCCCTTGGGGAAGAGTGACCATAATATGGTGGAATTCTGCATTAGGATGGAGAATGAAACAGTTAATTCAGAGACCATGGTCCAAAACTTAAAGAAGGGTAACTTTGAAGGTATGAGGCGTGAATTGGCTAGGATAGATTGGCGAATGATACTGAAGGGGTTGACTGTGGATGGGCAATGGCAGACATTTAGAGACCGCATGGATGAACTACAACAATTGTACATTCCTGTCTGTCGTAAAAATAAAAAAGGGAAGGTGGCTCAACCGTGGCTATCAAGGGAAATCAGGGATAGCATTAAAGCCAAGGAAGTGACATACAAAGTGGCCAGAAATAGCAGAGAACCCGGGGACTGGGAGAAATTTAGAACTCAGCAGAGGAGGACTAAGGGTTTGATTAGGGCAGGGAAAATGGAGTACGAGAAGAAGCTTGCAGGGAACATTAAGACGGATTGCAAAAGTTTCTATAGATATGTAAAGAGAGAAAGGTTAGTAAAGACAAACGTAGGTCCCCTGCAGTCAGAATCAGGGGAAGTCATAACGGGGAACAAAGAAATGGCGGACCAATTGAACAAGTACTTTGGTTCGGTATTCACTGAGGAGGACACAAACAACCTTCCGGATATAAAAGGGGTCGGAGGGTCTAGTAAGGAGGAGGAACTGAGGGAAATCCTTATTAGTCGGGAAATTGTTTTGGGGAAATTGATGGGATTGAAGGCCGATAAATCCCCAGGGCCTGATGGACTGCATCCCAGAGTACTTAAGGAGGTGGCCTTGGAAATAGTGGATGCATTGACAGTCATTTTCCAACATTCCATTGACTCTGGATCAGTTCCTATGGAGTGGAGGGTAGCCAATGTAACTCCACTTTTTAAAAAAGGAGGGAGAGAGAAAACAGGGAATTACAGACCGGTCAGCCTGACATCGGTAGTGGGTAAAATGATGGAATCAATTATTAAGGATATCATCGCAGTGCATTTGGAAAGAGGTAATATGATAGGTCCAAGTCAGCATGGATTTGTGAAAGGGAAATCAAGCTTGACAAATCTTCTGGAATTTTTTGAGGATGTTTTCAGTAGAGTGGACAAGGGAGAACCAGTCGATGTGGTATATTTGGACTTTCAAAAGGCTTTCGACAAGGTCCCACACAAGAGATTAATGTGCAAAGTTAAAGCACATGGGATTGGGGGTAGTGTGCTGACATGGATTGAGAACTGGTTGTCAGACAGGAAGCAAAGTGTAGGAGTAAATGGGGACTTTTCAGAATGGCATGCAGTGACTAGTGGGGTACCGCAAGGTTCTGTGCTGGGGCCCCAGCTGTTTACACTGTACATTAATGATTTAGACGAGGGGATTAAATGTAGTATCTCCAAATTTGCGGATGACACTAAGTTGGGTGGCAGTGTGAGCTGCAAGGAGGATTCTATGAGGCTGCAGAGCGACTTGGATAGGTTAGGTGAGTGGGCAAATGCATGGCAGATGAAGTATAATGTGGATAAATGTGAGGTTATCCACTTTGGTGGTAAAAACAGAGAGACAGACTATTATCTGAATGGTGACAGATTAGGAAAAGGAGAGGTGCAACGAGACCTGGGTGTCATGGTACATCAGTCATTGAAGGTTGGCATGCAGGTACAGCAGGCGGTTAAGAAAGCAAATGGCATGTTGGCCTTCATAGCGAGGGGATTTGAGTACAAGGGCAGGGAGGTGTTGCTACAATTGTAAAGGGCCTTGGTGAGGCCACACCTGGAGTATTGTGTACAGTTTTGGTCTCCTAACCTGAGGAAGGACATTCTTGCTATTGAGGGAGTGCAGCGAAGGTTCACCAGACTGATTCCCGGGATGGCGGGACTGACCTATCAAGAAAGATTGGATCAACTGGGCTTGTATTCACTGGAGTTCAGAAGAATGAGAGGGGACCTCATCGAAACGTTTAAAATTCTGACGGGGTTAGACAGGTTAGATGCAGGAAGAATGTTCCCAATGTTGGGGAAGTCCAGTACCAGGGGACACAGTCTAAGGATAAGGGGGAAGCCATTTAGGACTGAGATGAGGAGGAATTTCTTCACCCAGAGAGTGGTGAACCTGTGGAATTCTCTACCACAGAAAGTTGTTGAGGCCAATTCACTAAATATATTCAAAAAGGAGTTAGGTGAAGTCCTTACTACTAGGGGAATCAAGTGGTATGGTGAGAAAACAGGAATGGTGTACTGAAGTTGCATGTTCAGCCATGAACTAATTGAATGGCGGTGCAGGCTAGAAGGGCTGAATGGCCTACTCCTGCACCTATTTTCTATGTTTCTATGTTTACAGGACCAGGATTTCAGAGTGCTTAAAGCGTTGGACTTAAGATCCACTGAATTTGTAATCACGTCGGTTCGAGCCCCACTCCAGATAAGTCTTTGATTTAACACTGATTTTCTCCCATCCTGCTCGGTGATACCTGATTGTTAACTGTTGAATCTGCATTTTTCTCTGTGACACTCTCAAATATCAAGAAATTGAATTGTGAAATGTATCTCAGTCTCTGCCTCTGCCTCTTTCCTTTAGCAGCAGGTAACCTTTGTCATTATTGTTGACAAATTAAGTTAATCTAAGGGTTAAGTCATGGCAGGAGAACTGGGACACAAGTTGTGCTCTCCTGTGCTTCGTGGGAAGTCACAGTGTCCTTGACGATTACATGTGCGCGAAGTGTTTCCGCCTGCAGCACCGGACAGAGCGTATTGTGGCAGTGGAGCTGTGTGTGGATTTTCTCTGGAGCATCCGTGTTGCTGAGGATGTCGTGAATTGCACGTTTAGTGAGTTGGCCACACCGCAGGTAAAGGGTACACAGCCAGATAGGGGATGGGTGAACAACAGGAAGAGCAGTGGAAGGAAGAGAATGCAGGGGTCCCCTGCAGTCATCGCCCGCTGCAAAACAGTTACACCGCTTTGGGTACTGTTGAGGGGGATGGACTCATCAGGGGAGAGCAGCAGCAGCCACGTTCATGGCACTGTGGGTGGCTCTGCTGCACAGGAGGGCAGGAAAATAGTGGGAGAGCTATAGTTGTAGGGGATTCTATTGTAAGGGGAATAGATAGACGTTTCTGCGACTGCAATCGGGACTCCAGGATTGTATGTTGCCTGCCTGTTGCAAGGCTCAAAGGTGTCTCGGAGCAGGTGAAGGACATTTTGAAGGGGGAGGGTAAACAGCCAGTTGTCGTGGTGCATATAGGTAACAACGATATAAGTACAAAAACGGGTTGAGGCCCTACAAGTTGAATTTAGGGAGCTAGGAGTTAAATGAAAAAAGTAGGACCTCAAAGGTAGTAATCGCAGGATTGCTACCAGTTTCACGTGCTAGTCAGAGTAGGAATCTAAGAATATCTCAGATGAATACGTGGCTTGAGGAGTGGTGCAGCAGGGAGGGATTCAAATTCCTCGGATATTAGAACCGGTTCTGGGGGAGCTGGGACCACAAAACGGACGGTCTGACCCTGGCCAGGACCGGAAGCAATGTCCTCAGGGGAGTGTTTGCCAGTGCTGTTGGGGAGCGGTTAAACTAATATGGCAGGGGGATGGTAACCTATGCAGGGAGACAGAGGGTAGTTAAACAGGGGCAGAAGCAAAAGATAGAAAGAAGAAAAATAAAAGTGGAGGGCAGAGAGAGCCAAGGCAAATATCAAAAAGGGACACATTGCAGCAAAATTCTAAAAGGGCAAAGTGTGTTAAAAAGTCAAGCCTGAAGGCTCTGTGCCTCAATGAGAGGAGTATTCGTAATATGGTGGACGAATTAACTGCACAGGCATAATGAATATGATATAATTGGCATCACAGAGACATGGCTCCAGGATGGCCAATGCTAGGAACTCAAAAACCAGGGGTATTCAACATTCAGGAAGAATAGACAGAAAGGAAACGGAGGTAAGGTAGCGTTGCTGGTTAAAGAGGAAATTAATGTAATAGTAAGGAAGGACATTAGCTTTGATGATGTGGAATCTGTATTGGTCGAACTGCGGAATAGCATAGGACAGAAAACGTTAGTGGGAGTTGTGTACAGACCACCAAACGTAGTAGTGAGGTTGGGGCCAGCATTAAACAAGAAATTAGGGAAGCATGCAATAAAGGTACAGCAGTTATCATGGCAGACTTCAATCTGTACATAGATTGCTCTAACCAAACTGGTGCCAAGACGATGGAGGAGGATTTCCTGGAGTGTATTCGGGATGGTTTTCTGGACCAATATTTCGAGAAACCAATGAGATGGCTGGTCATCCTAGACTGGGTGATGTGTAATGAGAAATAACTAATTAGCAATCTTGTTGTGCGAGCCCCCTTAGGGAAGAATGATCATAAAATGGTAGATTTCTTTATTAAGATGGAGAGTGACACAAGTAATTCAGAGACTAGGCTCCTGAACTTAGGGAAAGGTAACTTCGATGGTATGACAAGAGAATTGTTTGGAATAGACTGATAATTAAAGGCTTGACGGTGGATAGGCAATGGCAGACATTTAAAGATCACATGGATGAACTTCAATAATTTTACATTCCTGTCTGGAGTAAAAATAAAACGGGGAAGGTGGCTCAACCGTGGCTAACTAGTGAAATTAAAGATAGTGATAAATCCAAGGAAGAGGTATATAAATAGGCGAGAAAAAGTAGCAAACCTGAGGACTGGGAGAAATTTAGAATTGAGCAGACGAAGACAAAGGGTTTAATTCGGAGGGGGAAAATAGAATACGAGAAGAAGCTTGCCGGGAACATAAAAACTGACTGCAAAAGCTTCGATAGATACGTGAAGAGAAAAAGATTAGTGAAGACAAACGTAGTTCCCTTGCAGTCGGATGCAGGTGAATTTATAATGAGGAACAAAGAAATGGCGGACGAGTTGAACAAATACTTTGGTTCTGTTTTCACGAAGGAAAGCACAAATAACCTTCCGGAAATACTAGGGGACCGAGTGTCTAGTGAGTAGGAGGAACTGAAGGATATCCTTATTAGGCGGTAAATTGTGTTCGGAAAATTGATGGGATTGAAGGCCGATAAATCCTCAGGGCCTGATAGTCTGCATCCCAGAGTACTTAAGGAAGTGGCCCTAGAAATACTGAATACATTGGTGATCATTTTCCAACAGTCTATCGACTCTGGATCAGTTCCAATGGACTGGAGGGTTGCTAATGTAACATCACTTTTTTAAAAAGTAGGAAGAGAGAAAATGGATAATTATAGACCGGTTAGCCTGACATCAGTAGGGAGGAAATGTAGGAATCAATTATTAAAGATGAAATGACAGCGCATTTGGAAAGCAGTGACGATGATTGGTCCAAGTCAACATGGATTTATGAAAGGGAAATCATGCTTGACAAATCTTCTGGATTTTTTTGAGGATGAAACTAGTAGAGTGGGCAAGGGAGAGCCAAGGGATGTGGTGTATTTGGATGTTCAAAAGGTTTTTGAAAAGGTCCCACAAAAGAGATTGGTGTGCAAAATTAAAGCACATGGTATTGGGGGTAATGTACTGACGTGGATAGAGAACTGGTTGGCAGACATGAAGCAGAGAGTCGGGATAAAGGGGTCCTCTTCAAAATGGCAGGCATGACTAGTGGGGTGCCGCAGGGCTAAATACTGGGACCCCAGCTCTTTACAATATACATTAATGATTTGGATGAAGGAATTGAGTGTAATATCTCCAAGTTTGCAGATGACATTAAACTGGGTGGCAGAGTGAGCTGTGAGGAGGAAGCTTAGAGCATGCAGCTTGATTTGGACAGGTTAGGTGAGTGGGCAAATGCATGTCAGATGCAGTATAATGTGGATAAATGTGAGCTTATCCATTTTGGTGGCAGAAACACGAAGGCAGAATATTATCTGAATGATGGCAGATTAGGAAAATGGGAGCTGCAAGGAGACCTGGGTGTCATGGTACATCAGTCATTGAAAGTTGGCATGCAAGGCAAATGGCATGTTGGTCAACATAGCGAGATAATTTGAGTATGGGAGCAAGGAGATCTTACTGTAGTTGTACAGGGCCTTGGTGAGGCCACACCTTGAATATTGCGTACAGTTTTTGTCTCCTAATCTGATGAAGGATATTCTTGCTTTTGAGGGAGTGCAGCGAAGATTCAGCAGACTGATTCCCGGGATGGCAGTACTAACATATGAAGAAAGACTGGATCGACTAGGCTTATATTCACTGGAAATTAGAAGAATGAGAGGGGATCTCATAGAAATATATAAAATTCTGACGGGATATCACATGTTAGGTGTAGGAATATTGCTCCCAATGCTGCGGAAGTCCAGAACCAGGGGTCACAGTTTTAGCATAATGCATAAGCCACTTAGGACCGAGATGAAGAGAAACTTCTTCATTCAAATAATTGTGAACCTGTGAAATTATCTACCACAGACCGTTGTTGAAGCCAGTTCGTTAGATATATTCAAAAGGGAGTTAGATGTGGCCCTTACAGCTGAAGGGATTAAGGGTATGGAGAGAAAGCAGGAATGGCGTACTGAAGTTGCATGATCAGCCATGATCATGTTGAATGGTGGTGCAGGCTCGAAATGCCTAATGGCCTACTCCTGCACACAGTTTCTATGTTTCTACGTTTATATGTATCACTCAATATCTCCCTCAGTGTCTCTCAATGTCTCCCTCAATCTCTCTTTCAATGTCTCTCTCATAGTCTCCCTCAATGTATGTCTCAACGTGCCTCTCAATGTCTCTCTCAATGTCTCGCTAAATGTCTCCCCCAACATCGCCCTCAATGTCACTGTCACCGCCTCCAACAATGTCTCTCTCAACTTCCCACACAATGACTCGCTCAATGTCTCCCTCAATGTATCTCTCAATGTCTCACTCAATCTCTCTCTCAAAGTCTCTCTCAATATCTCCCTTCAGGTGTTTGTCAATGTCTCCCTCAATGTCTCGCTCAATGACTTTCTCAATATATCTTTCACTGTCTCCCTCGATGTCTCTCTCAATGTTTCCCTCAATGTCTCCTTCAATGTTTCCATGAATATGTCCTTCAATGTCTTTCTCAATGCTTCTCGCAATGTCTCCCTCAATGTCGGTCTCAATATTCCCTCTCTGTCTCTCTCAATATCTCTCTCAATACCTGCCTCAATGCCATCCTCAATGTGTCTCTCGATATGTCTCTATGTGCCTTTCTCAATGTCTCTCTCAAAATCTCGATCAATGTATTTAAATGTCTCTCTTAATGCCTCCCTCAATGAATCTCTCAATGTATCTCTCAATGTATCTCTCAATGTTTCTCTCAATGTCTCTCTTAATGCCTCCCTCAATGAATCTCTCAATATATCTCTCAATGTATCTCTCAATGTTTCTCTCAGTGTCTCTCTCAATGCCACCGTCAATGGCTTTTTCAATGTCTCTCTCAATGTTTCCCCCAATGTCTCCCTCAATGTCTCCCTCAATATCTCTCTTAATGTGTCTCTCAATGTGTCTCTCAAAGAATCTCTCAATATCGCCTTAATGTCTCACTCAATGTCTCATTCAATGTTTCACTCGATGTGCTTCTCAATATCTCACTCAATATATCACTCAATGTTTCTCTCAATGTCTCTCTCCATGTCTCTCTCCATATCTCTCTCAATGTTTCTCTATGTTTCTCGTTCTTCCTTTCTGTCTCTCTCTTTCTCTCTCTCTCTATCTTCGCCCTCTCTGTCTCCTTCTCTCAATGTCTCATTGTGATTCACGTGCACTCGCTCTCCTTTTGTCTCAATCACTCTGTCTTTTTATCTGTCTTCATCTGTCTTCTTTAACTCAATTTTTAAAATAACTGCAAATTTATCCCCTTGTGCATTAATTAGCAAGTCCAATTTAACAACTAACTAATTTAATTAGGTCTGTGCTCGTTATATTCAATTGAACAATTAACTGTAACTTTACTCCACTGTGTAATAGTTAACCGGTCCAATTTAACGATTGACATTAATTTTATTACCCTGCGTATTTGATATCATGCCAACTTTCACAATTATCTGTAACATTATTCTCCTGTGTATTCGTTATCATTAAATTAACTGTAGTTTTATCCCGTTTGCCCTCGTTATCATGACCAATTTAATAATTAACTACATTTATTAGCCAATGTGTTCGTTATATTCAATTGAATAGTTATCTAGGTTTATTCCCCTGAGATTTACTTATCATTTCTGCTGGTTGTCATGTACAATTTTACCATTAACAGTAACGTTATCCCCCTGTGAACTGTTTATCATGTCCAACTTTACCATTAACAATGACGTTATCCTCCTGTGTACTTGTTATCATGTCCAAATTTAGCATTAACAGTGATGTTATCATCCTGTGTACTGGTTATCATCTCCATTTTTACCATTTACACGAACGTTACCCTGTGTACACAGGAACACAATAAATAAGAGCAGGAGTAGGCCATTTGACCCCTCGAGCCTGCTCTGCCATTTAATAAGATCATTGCTGATCTGATCATGGACTCAGCTCCACATCCCTACCCGCTCCCCGTAACCCTTTATTACCTTAACGCTCAAAAATGTGTCTATCTCCATCTTAACTGTAACTTTACTCCCCTCTGTAATAGTTATTGCGTCCAACTGAATGATTAACTTTATTTTTGTTACTCTGCGTATTGGATTTCAACCCGAATTTCACAATTATCTGCAACATCATTCTCTTCTGTATTCGTTATCATTTCCAAATTATACAGTAATTGTACTTTTGTATTTTGTGCACTCGTTATCATGACCAATTTAACAATTAACCACTTGTATTAGCCAGTGTGTTCGTTATATTCAATTGAATAATTAATTAAGTTTATTGCACTGAGCTAAGCTTATGTCCATTTTTACCATTAACACTATCATTACCCTGTGTACTGGTTATCATGTTCAATTTTACCACTTACATTCACGTTATCCTCCTGTGTACAGGTTATCGTGTCCAATGTTACCATTTAAAATAACGTTATCCTGTTTACACAAGAACAAAAGAACTAGGAGCAGGAGTAGGCAATTTGACCCCTCGAGCCCGGTCCGCCATTTCATAAGATCATTGTTGATCTGATCATTTAATCAGCTCCACTTGTCTGCACGCTTCCCATAAACATTTATTCCCTTATCGCGCGAAAATCTGTCCATCTCCGCCTTAAATATATTCAATGACCCAGCATCCACAGCTCACTGGGCCATTGAATTCCACAGATTTACAACCCTCTGAAAGAATAAATTCCTCCTCATCTCAGTTTTAAATGGGCGGTCACATATTCTCAGACTATGTCCACTAGTTTCAGTTTCCCCTATGAGTGGCAAAATATGTTTTGCGTCCATCATGTCCAGACCTTTCATCGTCTTAGATTTTTGGATCTGATCCTCTCTCGTTCTTCTGAACTGCAATGTATATGGACCCAACCTACTCAACCTATTTTCATAAGTGAAACCCCTCATCTCTGGAATCAACCTACTGAACGTTCTCTGTACAGTTTCCAATGCAAGTATATCCTTCCTTAAAAACGGAGAACTAAACTGTACGCAGTACTCCAGGTGTGGCCTCACCAATACCCTGTATAGTTGTAGCAGGAAGTAGCTGCTTTTATAATCAACCCCCTTGCAATAAAGCCAAACATTCCATTTGCCTTCCTGATTTACAAGCTGTACCTGCTTTATAATTTTCGTGTTTCATGCACAAGGATCCGCAGGTCCCACTGTACTGAAGCACTTTGCAATTTCCCGTCATTTAAGTTATAATCTGCTTTTCTATTTTTTCTGCTAAAGTGGATAACCTCACATTTTCTAACATTATATTACATCTGCCGAAATTTTGCACATTCACTTAGCCTGTCTATATCAATTTGCAGATTTGTTGTGTCCTCCTCACAATGTGCTTTCCCACCCATCTTTGTGTCGTTTGCAAACTTGGTTACATTACACGCGGTCCCTTCATCTATGTCATTAATATAGATTGGAAATAGTTGATGCCCCAGCACCGATCGTTGTGGCAACCAACTAGTTACTGTTTGCCAACCGGAAAATGACCTGTTTATCCCAACTCTCTATTTTCTGTTCGTTAGCCAATCCTCAATCCATGCCAATATATTACCCCAACCCCATGAACTTTTATCTTGTGCATTAACCATTTATGCGGCACTTTGTCGAATGCCTTCTGGAAATCCAAATACACCACATCCATTGATTCCCCCTTATTCACCCTGCTCGTTACATCCTCGAAGAACTCAAGCAAATTTGTCAAACATGATTTCCCTTTCATAAAACCATGCTGACTCTGCTTGATTGAATTATGCTTTTCCAAATGTCCTGCTACTGTTCCTTAATAATGGAATCCAGCATTTTCCCAACGATAGGGGTTATCATGTCCAATTTTACCATTAACACTAACGTTAACCTCCTGTGTAACGATTATTATCACCAATTTTATCATTAACTGTTACGTTAATCTCCTGTGTACTTGTTATCATCACCAATTTTACCATTAGCACTAACTTTATCCTGTGTACTGGTTATCATGTCCAATTTTTCAATTAAAAGTAACATTATCCTGTGTAATCTTTTTCGTGACCAATGTTACAAATAACAATAACGTTATCCCCCCGTGGACTGGTTACTAAGCCCACTTTAACAAAGAACTGTAATTTTTTTCACCGCGGTATTAGTCATCATGTCCAATTCAATAATTACCTGCAGCATTTTCCCCCTGTGTATTGATCATCCTGACAAATTTATCAATTAACTGTAACCTTATTACCCTGTCTATTTGTTAGAAATTCCAGTTTAAAATGTAACGATAACATTGTACCCAATGCACATGTTATCACAACCAATTAAACGTTAATTAATTTTATTTGCCAGTGAAGTTGCTATAGTCAGTTGAAGAAGTAACTGAGACATTTTCCTCTATTTACTACTTATCATCTCAATTAACCGTGATTTTATACACCTGTGCAACAGTTAATAAGCCCCTTTTAAAAATTAGTGATGCATTTATTATTCTATGTATTGTGATGAAGCTCAATTCCATAACCAACTGTAACTTTGCACGAATTTTACGAGTAATCATGACCAATTTAACAATTAACTGTAACTTTATTCCCCTTTCTAATGGTAACCAAGTCCAATTTAACAATCACCTGTACCTTCATACCCTCTGTATTAATTATATCCAGTTCAACAATTAACTGTACCTTTATATCCTGTCACTGAATTATATCCAATTTAAGAATTAAAAGAAGATGTATACACTGTGTATTAGATGTATCCAGTTAAACAAGTGGGAGAACCATTAGAAGTTCGTGAGTCGACAAGAGGCAGCGTGGGGAGGGCTATAAAAAGGCCCAGCGTTGGTGAGTCGGCGAGAGGCCAACCGGTGCAGCTGCAGCAAGGAGAGACGGCAAAAACGAAGTGAATAAAATTGAAAGGTGACGTCACAGCTAAGGGGTTAAGTGATTGGCTGGTGATTGGTAATTAGCTTCTGTTTTTTTTTTTCTCTATCAGTAAGTAACATTTAGCATTGCTGTTGCCAAATTAAGTTTATCTAAGGGTTTTGTCATGCCAGGACAGCTCAGACACGTGTTATACTCCTCCTGTACTATGTGGGAAGTCAGGGACGCTTCTGGTGTCCCTGACGACTACGTGTGCGGGAAGTGCATCCACCTCCAGCTTCTGACGGACTGCATTGCGGCACTGGAACTGCTGGTGGATGAACTCTGGAGCATCCACGATGCTTACAATGATGTGAATAGCAGCTTTAGTGAGTTGGTCTTACCACAGGTAAAGGGTGCACTGCCAGATAGTAAATGGGTGACCAGCAGGAAGAGCAGTACAAGGAAGATGGTGCAGGGGTCCCCTGCGGTCAACCCCCTGCAAAACAGATACACCGCGTTGGGTACTGTTGAGGGGGATGACTGATCAAGGGGGAGCTGTACCAGCCAAGTTCATGGCACCGTGGGTGGCTCTGCTTACAGGAGGGCAGGGAAAAGAGTGGAGGAGCAATAATGATAGGGGATTCGATTTTAAGGGGTTTGGCGTTTCTGCGGCCGCAACCGAGACTCCTGGATGGTATGTTGCCACCCTGCTCAAGGATGTCTCAGAGCGGGTGCAGAGCATTCTGAAAAGGGATGGTGAAAAGCCAGTTGTCGTGGTGCATATAGGTACCAATGATATAGGTAAAAAACGGGATGAGGTCCTACGAGATGAATTTAGGGAGCGAGGCGTTAAATTAAAAAGTAGGACCTGAAAGATAGTAATCTCTGGATTGCTACCACTGCCACGTGCTAGTCAGAGTAGGAATCGCAGGATAGCTCAGATGAATACGTGGCTTGAGGAGTGGTACACGAGGGAGGGGTTCAAATTCCTGGGACACAGGAACCGGTTCTGGGAGAGTTTGGACCAGTACAAACTGGATGGTCTGCACTTGGGCAGGACTGGAACCAATGTCCTAGGGGAAGTTTTTGCTAGTTCTTTTGGGGATGAGTTAAACTAACATGGCAGGCGGATGGGAACCTATGCAGGGAGACAGAGGGAAATAAAATGGAGGCAGAAGCAAAAGATAGAAAGGAGAATAGTAAACGTGGAGGGCAAAGAAAACCAAAAGGGCCACATTACAAAAAAATTCAAAAGGGGCCAAGGATGTTAAAAAGACATGCCTGAAGGCTCTGTCCCTCAATGCGAGGAGTATTCGGAAAAGGTGGACGAATTAACTGCGCAGACAGCAGTTAATGGATATGATGTAATTGGCATTACAGAGACATGGCTCCAGGGTGACCAAGGCTGGGACCTCAACATCCAGAGGTTTTCAACATTTAGGAAGGATAGGAGAGAGAGGAGAAGAAGGCAGGGTGGCGTTACTGGTTAAAGGGGAAATTAATGCAAGGGTACGAAGGGACATTAGCCTGGATGATGTGGAATCGTGATGGATGCAGCTACGGAATTCCAAACGGCAGATAACGTTAGTGGGATTTAGACGGCAGATAACGTTAGTGTACAGACCACCAAACAATAGTAGTGAGGTTGGGGACAGCATCAAACAAGAAATAAGGCATGTGTACAATAAAGGTACAGCAGTTATCATGGGCGACTTTAATCTACATATTGATTGGGCTAACCAAACTGGTAGCAATGCGGTGGAGGAGGATTTCTTGGAGTTTATTAGGGATGGTTTTCTAGACCAATATGTCGAGGAACCAACTTGAGAGCTGGCCATCCCAGACTGGGTGATGTGTAATGAGAAGGGACTAATTAGCAATCTTCTTGTGCGAGGCCCCTTGGGGAAGAGTGACCACAATATGGTAGAATTCTGTATTAAGATGGAGAGTGACACAGTTAATTCGGAAACTAGGTTCCTGAACTTAAGGAAAGGTAACTTCGTCGGTATGAGATGTGAATTGGCTAGAATAGACTGGCAGAGGATACTTAAAGGGTTGACGGTGGATTAGCAATTGCAAATATTTGAAGATGACATTCATGAACTTCAAAAATTGTACATCCCTGTCTGGAGTCAAAGTAAAACGGGGAAGGTGGCTTAGCCATCGCTACAAGGGAACTTAAGGATAGTGTTAACGCCAAGGAAGAGGCATATAAATTGGTTGGAAAAAGCAACAAACCTGAGGACTGGGAGAAATTTAGAATTCAACAGAGGAGGACTAAGGCTTTAATTAAGAGGGGGGAAATAGAGTATGAGAGGAAGCTTGCAGGGAACATAAATACTGACTGCAAAAGCTTCTATAAATATGTGAAGAGAAAAAGATTAGTAACAACAAACGTAGGTCCCTTGCAGTTGGATTCAGGTGAATTTATAATGGGGAACAAAGAAATGGTAGACCAATTGAACAAATACTTCGTTTCTGTCTTCACAAAGGAAGACACAAATAATCTTCTGAATGTACTAGGGGACAGTGGGTCTAGTGAGAAAGAGGAACTGAAGGATATCCTTATTAGGCGGGAAATTGTGTTAGGGAAATTGATGGGTTTGAAGGCCGATAAATCCCCCGGGTCTGATAATCTGCATTCCAGAGTGCTCAAGGAAGTGCCCCTAGAAATAGTGGGTGCATTGGTGATTATTTTCCAACATTATATCGACCTGGATCAGTTCCTATGGACTGAATGTAAAACCACTTTTTTAAAAAGGAGGGAGAAAGTAAACGGATAATTATCGACCTGTTAGCCTGACATCAGTAGTGGGGAAAATTTGGAATCAATCTTTAAGGATGAAATAGCAGCGCATTTGGAAAGCAGTGACTGGATCGGACAAAGTCAGCATGGAATTATGAAAGGGAAATCATGCTTGACGAATCTTCTGGAATTTATTGAGGATGTAACTAGCAGAGTGGACAAGGGAGAACCAGGTGGATGTGGTGTATTTCAACTTTCAAAAGGTTTTTGACAAGGCCCCGCACAAGAGATTGGTGTGCATAATCAAAGCGCATGTTATTGGGGTGATGTACTGACGTGGATAGAGAACTGATTCGCAGACAGGAAGCAGAGGGTCAGGATAAACGCGTCCTTTTTAGAATGGCAGGCAGTGACTAGTGGAGCGCTGCAGGGCTCAGTGCTGGGACGCCAGCTCTTTACAATATACATGAACGATTTAGATGAAGGAATTGAGTGTAATATCTCCAAGTTTGCGGATGACACTAAACTGGGTGGCGGTGTGAGCTGTGAGGAGGACGCTAAGAGGCTGCAGGGTGATTTGGACACGTTAGGTGAGTGTGCAAATGCATGGCAGATGCGGTATAATGTGAATAAATGTGAGGTTATCCATTTTGGGGGCAAAAACTAGAAGGCAGAATATTATCTGAAGATTAGGAAAAGGGGAGGTGCAACGAGACCTGGGTGTCATGGTTCATGAGTCACTGAAAGTGGGCATGCAGGTACAGTAGGCGGTGAAGAAGGCAAATGGTATGTTGGCTTTCATTGCTGTGGGATTTGAGTACAGGAACAGGGAGGTCTTACTGCAGTTATACAGGGCCTTAGTGAGGCCTCACCAGAAACATTGTGTTCAGTTTTGGTCTCCTAATCTGAGTAAGGACATTCTTGCTATTGAGGGAGTGCAGCGAAGTTTCACCAAACTGATTTCAGGGATGGCCGGAAATCTTATGAGGAGAGACTGGATCAACTGGGCCTGTATTCACTGGAGTTTAGAAGGATGAGAGGGGATCTCTTAGAAACGTATAAGATTCTGACGGGACTGGACAGGTTAAATGCAGGAAGAATGTTCTCGATGTTGGGAAGTCCAGAACAAGGGGAAATAGTCTACGGATAAGGGATAGGCCCTTTAGGACTGCGATGAGGAGAAACTTCTTCACTCAGAGAGTTGTTAACCTATGGAGTTCCCTGCCGTAAAGAGTTGTTGATGCCAGTTCATTAGATATATTCAAGAGGGAGTTAGATATGGCCCTTACGGCTAAATGGATCAAGAGGTATGGAGAGAAAGCAGGAAAGGGGTAATGAGGGAATGATCAGCCATGATCTTATTGAATGGCGGTGCAGGCTCGAAGGGCCTAATGGCCTACTCCTGCACCTATTTTGTATGTTTCTATTTTTCTATAACAACTAACTGCAACTTGATACCCTGTGTATTATTAATTTCCAGTTTAACAAATAACTGTACTTTTATACCTTGTGTAACAATCAACAATCAACTCTGGATTTATACCTTGTGTATTAGTTATATCCAGCTTACCAATTAACTGTACCTCTAGTTATATCCAGTTTAACAATTACCGGTGAGATTAGTCAACTCTTGTGCATGAGATATCATGTCCAATTTAACAATTATCTGTAAATTTAATCAACCCTTGTGTATTAGTTATATCGAGTTTAACATTTAACTGTAGAGTTATTCAAACCTTGTGTATGAGTTACCATGTCCAATTTAACAATTTTCTGTAAATTATTCCCCCGTGCCTATGTTCTTTTTCCAGATTTAAAATTAACTGCAGCTTTTACCCCTGTGCACTCATTATCATGATCAGCGTAACAATTAACTCATTCCATTTTCTGTGTATTTGTTTTATTCAATTAAACAATTGACTGCAACATTACTAAGCATCTATATCAGGCTGAAACAGACTGTTCGCAATCTTAGTGTTAAATTTGATTTTGATTGAGTCCCACAAGGCAGAATGTTCAGGAAAATATAGGCCCATGGGATCCAAGGCATTGTGGCAAGTTGGATCCAAAATTGGCTCAGATGCAGATAGCAAATTGCAATGTTTGATGGGTGCTTTTGCGTATGGAAGGCTGTTTAGAATGGGGTCCAACAGGGCTCAGTAATAGATCCTTTGCTTTTTGTGGTATATATTATGATTAAAATGTTAGCAGATGATTCTAAATTTGGCTTTGTGGTTCAAAATGAAGAAGAACGCTGAAGAATGCACGAAGATGTAATAAACTATTCAAAGGTGGGCAGAACAGTGGCAAATGGAATTCAATCAGGAGAAGTGTGAGGAAATGCATTTGGGGAGGGCTAACAAGGTAAGGAAATATATATTAAATGGTACGGCATTGAGAAGTGTAGAGGAACAAAGAGACCTTGGTGTGCATGTCAACAGATCAATGGTGATAGCAGGTGAAGAAAATAAGGTGGTTAAGAAGGCAATACTTGCCTTTATTGGCAGAGGAATAGAATACAAGAGCAGGGATGTTATGCTTGAACTATATAAAATACTAGTTAGGCCAAAGGTAGAGTACTGCGTGCATTTCTGGTCACCACATTACAGGAAATATGTGATTTCATGATAGGAGACTTACAAGGATGTTGCATGCACGGATTAATTTTTGATGAGGAAAGATTGGATTGACTGGCCTTGTTTTCTTTGGAAAAGAGGTTGCTGAGGAGAGACGCTAATGAGGCGTGTAAAATAATTAGGGTATAAATAGAGTGGCTAGGAAGCACTTATTTCGCTCAGCCGTGGTGTCAGCAACCAACGGGCATATATTTAAAATAATAAGCCTTGGAGAGGCAAGAACAAGGTAAAATCCCAGGCCATTTAAGAAAAAAAATCTGCGAAAATTCCTCTCCGACTTATCCAGGCGATCGAAACTAGAGGTGATTTGAGGGGAAATGTTTTCACCCAGATGCAGGTGGAGGTCTTGAACTCACTGCCTGGAAGGGTGGTAGAGGCAAAAACGCTCACCACATTTAAAAAGTGTTTGGATGTACACTTGAAGTGCTTAACCAACAAGACTCCGGACCAAGAGGTGGAAATTGGGATTAGGCCGGATAACCCTTTGTCAGCCATAATGGACACGATAGGCCGAAATGACCTCCTTCTGTAAATTTCTATGAATGTATGATTGTATGATTGATTTAACCCTGAAATGAAATTCCGACCAAAGGTTGCACCGTTATTAAGACGGCCTATTGTCACCTCTGGAACATTGCCTGACACTGGTATTGTCTCAGCTCATTGGCTACTGAAACCCTCATCGATGTCTTTAGAAACATAGAAACCTAGAAATCTACAGTGCAGAAGGAGGCCATTTCAGCGCATCGTCTCCACGCCGGCCGACAAAGAGCCACACGGCCCTTGGTCAGAAGCCCTGAAAGTTACATAAACCTCTGAGCAATGAAAAATGGCGGAAAGGTGAACAGCACCTTTCATAGCCTGAGAATCTGTTTCAATCTGTCCTGAACTGTTTGTCAGTGGCCCTAAATCATCTTTAACGGTCTTCTGACTCCTGAAATAGCTGGAAAAGCTTTTGCTATTATTACCAGTATTGTTCACCATCTTCTTTTTCCACAGATCTCTTAGATTCTCTAATGGCTGCTCTAGTCTCCCTCAATTGTGGGTGATATTTGCTGCTATTCTGCTGTAAACTGAATCCATCTTGTTCTGAACTGGAGTCAATGTGAGACAAGAGTACAATACTGTGGATCCTGGAATCTGAAATAAAAACAGAAAATGCTGGAAATCTCAGCGGGTCAGACAGCATCTGAAGAGAAAAACTGAGTGAAGGTTTCGGGTCGATGACCCTCCGTCAGAACTGGCGAATGTTCGAAATTAACAAATTCGTAAGGAGCACTGAAATGGGAAGGGGAGAAAAGGGAAGGTCTGTTATAGGGTGGATGACAGGAGAAACCAAAGGGATGATGGGACGACTTGAGATTATAAAAGCAGAAGTTAGAAACGAAACGAAGGTACGTTCTAGCCTTCTGGACTCAACATTGAGTTCAACAATTGCAGACCTTAGCCTCTGCCCATATTTTGCTCTGATATATTTTTTCTCTCTTTGTTTCCCATGGCAGCTGCTAATTAATCTGCCATTCACACCCTATCTAAACTAATCTTGATCTAACTTCTGCTATTACCATCTCAAGTCGTAGCATTAGCCCTTTTGTCTCTCCAAACTCTCCTGTCTTCCACCATATCACAGATCTTCCCTTTAGTTCTTTCGCCCTTTGGTCATTTCAAATATTCGCCTGTTCTGACGAAGGTTCATCAACCCGAAACGTTAACTAGGTTTCTCTGCACAGATGCTGCCTGACCCGCTGAAATTTTCAATGTAAGAAAGTTCTGGGAGTCAGGAATCATTCACCCCCAGACCTAGGCTGGCAGCTAAAACCCCAGGCGAGTCTTTAGTAAGGATTCATTTTGGTCCTTGTCATATATTTGTCAGGGTACCGAATTCCAGCTTTCTTACAGTCCACTCCTGGAGATTCCACTCCCTGAGACTATAACCTTCAGCGGGGTCACTGATGGAGTTCCATAGCGGGACTGTCCCAGATAAACTGTCGGGATCACGCCTCAGGGTTTGTTCCGTGTCATTTATTTTTAGCTATCCTGATGTCTAATAAGCAATCATCCATAAAGCAGGGAATTTTTGGAAACAGGCTGCAGGTCCTACTGTAACTGGAGAGGAAATATCTGTTGTATAATTGTACCAGGCTATAATGCAGATGCTGCAGGATGGTGGTGCTCAGCACCTTTCACTGTTTGCCCTCGGTACCTTGCCGAGTGTTAATTCTGAGCTCTTAGCCTATACAGAAGCTGGTGCATGATGGTGGGGTTCAGCCCCAGTCACCGTTTGCTCTCAGTAACTTGCCGAGTGGTAATTCTGAGCTGTGAGTGTGCCTGCGGCATTTCATAAAACATTATAAAGAGGAGGAGAGTAGGTCCCAGCGCACTTTGAGCCTGCTCCAACATTCAATAATATCCTGGCTGATCATCGACCACAACTCCACTTTGCCACCTGATCTCCATTCCTTGATTCCCCTAAAGGCCAAAAATGTATCTGTCTCAGCTGTGAATATATTCAGAACTCAGCATCGACAGCCTCTGAGGTAGAGAATTCCAAAGATTTACAAGCCTCCGAGTGCCGAAATTCCTCCTTACCTCAGTCTTAAGTGGCTTACCCCTTATCCTGAGACTGTGCCCTCGAGTTCAAACACTCCAGCAAGGGGAAACTACCTTCCAGGGCTAATAGGGGTAGCAGCACAGCCTCCGTCCCCGGCTGAATCTGTCTGGCGAAGCAGAGCAATAGCAACTAGAATTTACATAGGACCGCTACCATAGTAAAGCGATCGAATGTGCAACACAAGAGAGCAATCTCTCAAAAATTTACACTGACCCACGGAAGAAGACATTGGAACAGGTGACCCAAACCCGGGACAAACATTGTAGGTTATCAGAAACTGAAGGCACGGCCGACAATGGTGGAGAGAAGGAAATGGAGTTTGCACAAGAGGCCAGAGTTTGAACCATACAACAACACAGCACAGAAGGAGACTATTCAGCCCACGGAACCTTTGCTGGCTCTTTGAAGAGCTTTTCGATTCAGTGCCAAACAACTGCGCTTTCCCCTGAAGTTACAGCAGTTGTCATGGGCAACTTTAATCTACGTACAGATTGGGCTAACCAAACTGGTAGCAATGCGGTGGAGGAGGATTTCCTGGAATGTATTAGGGATGGTTTTGTAGACCAGTATGTCGAGGAACCAGCTAGAGGGCTGGCCATCCTAGACTGGGTGATGCGAAATGAGAAAGGGTAAATTAGCAATGTTGTTGTGCAAGGCCCCTTGGAGATCAGTGATCATAATATGGTAGAATTCTTTACTAAGATGGAGAGTGACACAGTTAATTCAGAGACTAGGGTACTGAACGAAAGGAAATGTAACTTCGATGGTATGAGACGTGAATTGGCTAGAATAGGCTGGCAAAAGATACTTAAAGGCTTGATGATGGATAGGCAATGGCAAACATTTAACGATCACATGGATGAACTTCAACAATTATACATCACTCTCTGGAGTAAAAATAAAACGGTGAAGGTGGCTAAACCGTGGCTAACAAGGGAAATTAAGGATAGTTTAAATTCAAGGAAGAGGCATAGAAATTGGCCAGAAAAAGCAAAAAACCTGAGGACTGGGGGGATTTTATAATTCAGCAGAGCAGGACAAAGGGTTTAATTAGGTGGGGGAAATAGAGTATGAGAGGAAGCTTGCTGGGAACATAAAAAATGACTGCAAAAGCTTCTATAAATATGTGAAAGAAAAAGATTAGTGAAGACAAATGTAGGTCGCTTGCAGTCAGATTCAGGTGAATGGGGAACAAAGAAATCGCAGACCAGTTGAACAAATACCTTGGTTATCTCTTCACGAAGCAAGACACAAATAAACTTCCAGAAATACTAGGGGTGCGAGGGTTTAGTGAGAAGGAAGAACTGAAGGAAATGCTTAATGTTGGGAAATTGTGTTAGGGACATTGATGGGATTGAAGGCCGATAAATGCCCGGAGCCTGATAGTCTGCATCCCAAAATACTTAAGGAAGTGCCCCTAGAAATAGTGGATATATTGGTGATCATTTTCCAACAGTCTATCGACTCTGGATCAATTCCTGTGGACTGAAGGTTAGCTAATGTAACAAGACTTTTTTTTAAAGTAGGGAAGAGAGAAAACTGGTAATTATAGACCGGTTAGCCTAACATCAGTAGAGGGGAAAATGTTGGAATCAATTATTAAAGATGAAATAACAGCGCATTTGGAAAGCAGTGACAGGAACGGTCCAAGTCAGCATGGATTTGTGAAAGGGAAATCATGCTTGTCAAAGCTTCTAGAATTTTTTGACGATGTAACTGGTAGAGTGGACAAGGGAGAACCAGTGGATGTGATGTTTTTGGTCTTTCAAGAGGCTTTTGACAAGGTCCCACACAAGAGATTGGTCTTCAAAATTAAAGCACATGGTATTGGGTGTAATGTACTGACATGGATAGAGAACTGGTTGACAGACAGGAAGCAGGCTCGGGATAAACGGATCCTTTTCAAAATGGCAGGCAGTGACTAGTGAGATGCCTCAGAGCTCAGTGCTGGCACCCAAGCTATTTACAATATACATTAATTATTTAGATGAAGGAATTGAATGTTATATCTCCAGTTTTTCAGATGACACGAAGCTGGCTGGCGGGGTGAGCTATGAGGAGGACGCTTTGAGGTAGCAGGGTGACTTGGCCAGGTTAGGTGAGTGCATGACAGATGCAGTATAACGTGGATAAATATGACGTTATCCATTTTGGTGGCCAAAACATGAAGGCCGAATATTATCTGAATGGGGGCAGAATAGGAAAACGGGAGGTACAAAGAGACCTGGGTGTCATGGTACATCAATCATTGAAAGTTGGCCTGCAGGTACAGTCGGCGGTGAAGAAAGCAAATGATATGTTGGCCTTCATAGCTGGGGTATTTGAATATAGGAGCAGGAAGGTCTTACTGCAGTTGTACAGGGCCTTGGAGAGGCATCACCTGGAATATTTTGTTCAGTTTTGGTCTCCTAATCTGAGGAAGGACGTTTTTGCTATTGATGGAGTGCAGCGAAGGTTCACCAAATTGATTCCCAGGATGGCAGGACAGACATATGAGGAGGATTGGATCGGGTGGGCCTATACTCACTGGAGTTTAGAAGGATGAGAGGGGATCTCATTTAAACATATATAAAATTCTGACGAGACTGGACAAGTTAAATGCAGGAAGAATGTTCCCGATGTCGGGGAAGTCCAGAACCAGGGGGCATAGTGTAAGGATAAGGGGTAAGCCATTTAGGACTGAGATGAGGAGAAACTTCTTCACTCAGAGTTGTTAATCTGTGGAATTCCCTACCGCAGAAAGTTGTTGATGCCAGTTCATTGGATACATTCAAGAGAGAGTTAGATATGGCCCTTACGGCTAAAGGGATCAAGAAGTATGGAGAGAAAGCAGGAGAGGGGTACTGAGGTGAATGATCAGCCATGATCTTATTGAATGGTGGTGCAGACTCGAAGATTCGAATGGCCTGCTCCTGCATCTATTTTCTGTGTTTCTATGTTTCCATGTCTCGCCTGCAATTTATTTTCCAATTTAAATTTTTACCCAATTCCCACTTAAAAATTGCTAGTGAATCTAGTTGCATTGGCCTTTCTGGCACTGCCTTGCATGTCTTAACATCTCGCTGTGTAATTTATGCCCTCATGTCACCTCTGGGTCTTTCACCAATTACCTTCAATCTGTGGCCTCTGCTTATCGACTCTTTTCACTGCAAACTGTTTCTCCTCAGTAAGGTGGGTTGTGGGGCTGGAGGAGGTCAAAGACATACGAGCGAGGCCATGGAGCGATTTGAACAAGAGGATGAGAATTTTAAATGCTGAAGCCACCAGCCCTCTTCCCCAGTGCAGAATTTGACTCAGTACTAATAGGAAATACATTACTTTATCTCCTAAAGGTGCAGCATGTTGAGACATTGTCCCTCTAAATATCACAACAGATGCATAACGAGGGGAAATCAAACTCTGTACCTTTAAATAACAGTGACATGGAAATCGGAAAATGTATGGCCTTTAAACATCTGGTCCACTTGGCATTGAGCTGACTGAAACTCATAAGAGGAACTCCAGGCAAATGAAAGATTGAGAGATGCTAAACAGTTCCCTTGACAACAGAAACCTCGATTTAACTTTCAAAAGATAAATAGTTTAACAGGGGTTAATACTGACTCACCAGAATGGCCAATCAGGCACCACGATTGGTTTCAGAACACGCTGCTCCCTTGGCCCTCCGACCTCTGACCAATATTCCTGTTGGTTCCTAGGACAATCGATCACCACTCATTAAGCTACCAGGTGAGTCCCAAATGCTCCGAGGAAGAATCTGAGCTGGGAACTGCAGTTACAGAAATAAGATACAGTTTATAAAATAAGCTATTTAAAATCAAATCAAATGAATTGCTGCAATTAATATTTGCCTCTTGCTCCAAGTGAGCAGCACGTGGTGTGTGGGCTGTGCAGGAGTGTTTGCACCCGATTAAAATGCATGTTCCTGTCTGTCCACTCCAACTGCACTTCTTTCAGCTCATCGGTCTCATTCACACATCCAACTGACTGGATTAGCCTCGCCCTTCTTAACCCCATCACAGCAAGAGCAACATTGGTGTTGACTTCTGGAAAAGATTTATAAAACACTGGTTAAGTTTCAGCTGGAGAATTGTATTCAATTCTGAGCGTCACACATTGGGAAGGATGTCAAGGCCGTAGAGCGGATTCAGATTTACTAGATTGGTAGGAGGGACGAGGGACATTTGTTGTGTTGAGAGACTGGAGAAGCTGGGGTTGTTCACCTTAGAGAAGAGACGGTTTAGAGGAGATTTAATAGATGGGGAGAAAAGGAGAAACGGTTTCCTCTGGCAGAAGTTTCTGTAACCAGAGGACACAGATTTAAGGTGATTGGGCAAAGAGCCAGAGGTGATGTGAGGAACGTTTCCTTTACACAACAATTATTTATGACCTGCAATGCACTGCATGAAAGTGTGGCGGTAATAGATTCAATCGTAACTTTCCAAATGGAATTGGATAAATACAGAAGGGGAAATATTTGCAGGTTTATGGGGAAAGAGCCCGGGTGTAACATAGAAAAAACATAGAAAATCGGTGCAGGAGCAGGCCATTCAGCCCTTCTTGCCTGCACCGCCATTCAACGAGTTCATGGCTGAACATGAAACTTCAGTACCACCTTCCTGCTTTCTCGCCATACCCCTTGATTCCCCGAGTAGTAAGGATTCATCTAACTCCATTTTGAATATATTTAGTGAATTGGCCTCAACTACTTTCTGTGATAGAGAATTCCACAGGTTCACCACTCTCTGGGTGAAGAAGGTTCTCCTCATCTCGGTCCTAAATGGCTTACCCCTTATCCGTAGACTGTGACCCCTGGTTCTGGACTTCCCCAACATTGGGAACATTCTTCCTGCATCAAACCTGTCCAAACCCGTCAGAATTTTAAACGTTTCTATGAGGTCCCCTCTCACTCTTCTGAACTCCAGTGAATACAAGCCCAGTTGATCCAGTCTTTCTTGATAGGTCAGTCCCACCATCCCGGGAATCAGTCTGGTGAATCTTCGCTGCACTCCCTCAAAGGCAAGAACGTCCTTCCTCAAGTTAGGAGACCAAAACTGTACACAATACTCCAGGTGTGGCCTCACCAAGGCCCTATACAACTGTAGCAACACCTCCCTAATGTGTGACTAATTGGATAGAACATAGGAACATATGAACAAAGCCACAATGACAGGCAGGTAAAAAACCATTTGGTCCATCAAGCCTTCCACATACAATTGCAATAGCGTGTGTATCACAACATATACACTTCACCCCACCAAAATCATGTGATCTCCTGGGAGTTGCGAAATACCAGATAAAAAGCACGGGCCAATTTGTGGGGAAAAATCTGGGAAATTCCTCTCTGATCCATATAAGCGATCGAAACTAGCTCAGGAGATCACTGTCGACTTGAATTCCCTGCAGAACCTACGCTTTGAAAGAGTTAAACTCCACCGCAGCAAGAAACAAATTCAGCTTTCACTTGAAGAAATTCAGTGAGTGTGCATCCACCAAATGAAATGGCAGCTTTTTCCTGAAGTCTACTATTTTCTGACGAAAGAACTACTTCGTGACGTCTAACCTCGACCTAATTCTATAAAATTAAAATATGTGACTGCTTGTCCCGCCTAACCTATTTAATTCAAATAAACTGTCAGCTAGAACACCGTCTATTCTCTTTATTATCTTATAGAGCTGAATCAGATCGCCTCTAAGTCTGCGATGCTCTAATGTATAGAGGGTGCTGGAACCTCCAATTTTTTTGCCTGCTTAACGCCCACTTAACGCCCAATTTATCGCAATGATTGTCGTAAAAAGCCATCTGGTTCAAAAAGGTCCGTTAGGGAAGGCAATCTGCCGTCCTTACCCGGACTGGCCTACATGGACTCCAGTCCCACAGCAATGTGGTTCACTCATAACAACCAAAAGGTATTAATCTCCGGACTACTCCTGCTGCCACGGCGAGTGAGTATAGAACCTGGAGGATAGAGCAGATTAATGCATGGCTGCAGAGATGGTGCACAAGGGAGGGCTTCAAATTTCTGGGGAATCTGGGACAGGTTCAGCGGGTGGTGGAACCTCTACAGGCCCGAGGGAATGCACCCCAAAACAGCTGGTACCAATATCCTCACGGGAAGGTTTTCTATTGCTGTTGGGGAGTGTTTAATCAATTTGGCAGGGCGATAGGCCCCAGGATGTAACATTAGAAAGGGGAAAAAAAGTGTCCAAAGAATTGGGTGAGGCAGAGAGCACTAAAGTACGAAATAGTAAGGTATCTGGTGGGGTCAAAATAAGAGAGAATACAGGATGGCTTTACATTGTATGTATGTAAGGGAGTAAAGGGTTATGGGGACCGGGCTGGGGAGGGGAATTGAGGCCAAGATCAGATTAGCCATGACATTATTGAATGGCGGAGCAGTCTCGATACGCTGCATGGCCTTCTCCTGCTCCTATTTCTTATGTTCTTATGTGAATGCACGAAGTTTAGTAAACAAGGTAAGTGAACTGGAGGCACAAATAGCCAGAAATTGGAATATGATTTTGTGGCAATAAATGTGATCTGGCTAAAAAAAGGCAGGATTGAGTATTAAGTATTCCTGTTTATAAGGTATTCAGGAAAGATAGGGAAGGAAAGATAGGAAGTGGCAATATTGGTTAAGCAGAATGTTACAGAGCTGGAGAGGGAGGATGTCTGGAGAGTCCCGGACAGAATCTATATGGCTACAGATAAGAAATAATAGAGATGCCATTACACTACTAGGTGTTATCCATAGATCACTAAATAGTGGTAAAGATATAGAGGACCAAATTTGCAGATACATTACTGAGAGGTGCAAGAACTATAGCCTAATAATAATGGGGCACTTCAAATAACCTAATATAGACTGGGATCAAGTTAGTGTTGTGGGCAGAGAAGGGGAAGAATTTCTGATGTGTGTTCCGGAGATCTTTTTTGATCAGTATGTTTACGACACGACGAGAGAGGAGGCATTGCTGGATTTTGTTCTGGGGAATGAAGTTGGTCAAGTGGAGCAAATTTCAGTCAGTGAACATTTAACCATCAGTGATCATAGTATCATAACGTTTAGATTAGCTATGGAAAAGGACAGGGAGCAAACTAATGTAAAAAATCTTCAACTGCGGGAAGGCCAATTTCAGTGGATGAGAACGAAATCTGGCCCGGGTAAAGTGGAATGATATATTGGCAGGCAAAACTATAGTGGGACAATGGGCGGACTTTAAAGAGGAAATAGTTCCGGTACAGCCGAGGTACATTTGCTCGTAAAGAAACTAAAGTCAGAGCTCCCTGGATGAGGAAACAGATAGGGAATATGATGAAGCAGAAAAATAGCGTGTAAATCAGATATGAGGTTGCAAATATATATAGAAAGGTGAGAGGAGAAATGGAAAAGAAATTGAGGGGCAAACAGAGAGTATGAGAATAGAATGGCAGCCAAAATATATCATAAAGGGGTAATAAGAGATGGGGTGGAGCCGATGAGAGAATATGTGTGGAGGCAGAGGGTATGGCTGAGACACTAAATGAGTAACTTGCATCTTTCTTCACTAAGGAAGAGCATGCTGCCACAGACATAGTGAAAGACGAGGTCGTGGAGACACTTGATACGTTAATATTGGTAAAGAATGAGGTAGTAGAAAGGCTGGATATACTAAAATAGATCTATCACCAGGAGTGGATGGTATGCATCCCAGAATGCTGAAGGAATTGATGGTAGAAATCGCAGAGGAACTGCCCATAATATTTCAATCCTCCATAGGTACGATGGTGATGCCAGAGGCCTGGAGAATTGCAAATGTTGCACCATGTTCAAAAAGGGAGTGAAGACAAACCTAGCAATTACAGGCCAGTCAGTTTAACTGCGGTAGTGGGGAAGCATTTAGAAACAATAATCAGGGACACAATTAACAGTCACTTGGATAAATGTGAATTAATTAAGGAAAGCCAGTATGCATTTTGTAAAAGGCAAATCGTGCTTAAGCAAATTGATCGAGGCTTTTGAAGAAGGAACAGAGAGGGTTGAGGAGGGCAATGGGATTGATGTAGTGTACATGGATTTCCAAAAGACGTTTGACAAAGTGACACATAATAGGATTGCCAGCAAAATTGAACCCGTGGAATAAAAGAGACTCTGGCAGCATGCACACGAAATTAACTACGTGACAGTGGTGAGTGATTGTTTTTCGGAATGTAGGAAGGTATACAGTGGTGTTCCTCAGCGGTCGGACCTAGGCGCAATGCTTTACTTCATATATATTAATGACTTATATGTGGGTGTACAGAGGGTTAGTTCACAATTTGCAGATGAAACTAAACTTGGAAATATAGTGAACAGTGAGGAGGAGAGTGATAGACGTCAGGAAGATATAGACAGGCTGGTGAAGAGAACACACATGTGGTATTAGACGTTTAACACAGAAAAAATGCGAAGCTACAGAGGTAGAAATAATGAGGAGTTGCCTTATAAAGTAAGTGGTACAACCCTAAAGGGGGTGCATGTACAGAGAGACCTGGGGATATATATGTGCAGAAAGTGTTGAATGTGGCAGGGCAGGTTGAGAAAGCAGCTAAAAATGCTTACGGGATTCTCAGCTTCATAAATAGAGCTACAGACTACAAAAGTGTGGATATTATGACGAACCTCTTTGAAACAGTGGTTCAGCCTCAGCTGGAGTATTGTTTCCAATTCTGGGCACCGCACTTTAGGAAGGATGTGAAGGCCTTAGAGAGGGTGCAGAAAATATTTACGAGAATGATTCCAGGGATGAGGGACTTCAGTTACGACATCAATAAAGCACGCAAAGTCAAGATGGCTCCAATGTGGAACTTTCTTTATTTGTATTTCTACTTCATCTTTGGCAGTCCCTTGGAGTCAAGGATGACTTTCTTCCACGCTAATATGAGTTCTCAGGTTACTGATGAGTCCAGTGTGGGACCGACAGTGTCTGTCACAGGTGCGTCAGATAATGGTTAGGGGGACGGGTGGATGGACTGCTTGGGTTGCCATGTGCTCCTTCCGCAGTTTCCACATGGCTTCCATGTGTTCGCAGCTAAGAGATTGGTGGTATTCGGCCCATTCCCGGATGCTTCTCCTCCACTTTGAGCGGTTCTGTGAGAGGGATTCCCAGGTGTCGGTGGGAATTTTGTACTTTTTAAAGGAGGCTTTGAGGATGTCCTTAAATAATTTCCTCCACCCATTTGGGACTCGCTTACCATGTCGGATCTCTGAGTAGAGCTCTTGTTTTGGCAGCCTTGCATCGGGCATGCGGATGCTGTGGCCCGTCCATCGGAGCTGATCAAGCAGGGTCAATGCTTCAATGCTAAGGTTGTTGGCCTGAGCAAGAACACTGACGTAGGTTCGTCTATTCTATCAATGTAGTTGCAGGATCTTGCAGAGGCAGCGCTGATCGTACTTCTCCAGTGCTTTGAGGTGCCTACTGTACACGGTCCGTGTCTCTGTAGCATATAACAGGACGGTTATCACTACTTTTGGGTAGACTGTAAGCTTACTGCCGGGCTTGAGGTCCTGGACTTCGTCATCCACGTCTGCCCTTGTCAATAGTAGGATCCAGAGGTATGGAAAAAGGTCCATGTGGTCCAAGGCTTCCTCGTGGATCTTGATAATCACGGGGCAGTACTGTTTGACGGAAGCAGATTGATTGAGGTCCTTTGCCTTACGGATGTATAGTGTAAGGCCTATACTTGGTACGCTCAGTGAAAGTGTTGACGACGGTTTGGTGTTCGACCTCCGAGTGTACACAAACACAAGTGTCGTCTGATTACTGTAATTCAATGACAGACGATGGAATATATTGGATCTGGACTGGAGACGACGGATGTTGAATATTTCCCGTTTGTTCTGCAGATTACTGTAATTCAATGACCGAGGATGGGATAACCTCGGACCTGGACTGGAGGAAATGGATGTTGAACAATTTCCCGTTTATTCTGCAGATTACCTCCACTCCCGCGGGGAGATTATTGAATGTGACATTGAGCATTGCAGCAAGGAAGCTTGGGTATTTCGGTGTTGCGATGACACAGCCTTGCTTGAGAGCGGTCCGCACGTGTATTGTGTCTGGGATGAATCAATTTGTCAGGATCACGGCTTGCATGTCATTGTGAAGCAGGTGGAGGATCGTGACGAACTTTTGAGGCGAGTCGAATTTCAGCAGGACACGCCATTACCCTTCGCACTTGACAGTGTCCAACACCTTTGTGAGATCAAAGAACGCCATGTACAGAGGTTTGTGCTGTCCCTGCATTTTTCTGGAATTTGTGGGCGGAATCCACATTGCAAATCTAGGAGGAGCTGTTCAGCCACTTCAAGACGGCGATTGAGGAGGATTCTCGCGATGACTTTCCCTTTGACAGATAGCATGGAAACTCTTCTGTAATTACCACAATCGGTCTTGTCACCTTTCTTGAAGATGGTCACGATCACAGCGTCTCTGAGATTCCCTGGCATGCTCACCACCTTCCAAATAAGAGAGATGAGTTTATGGATTCGCGCCAAGAATGTTTTTCCACCATACTTTAGCGCTTCAGCGGGGATTCCATCTGCTCCTGAATCTTTTTTGTTCTTCAGTTGTCAGATGTCCTTTTCAACCTCATGCCGGGCTGGGCAAGTGCTGAGGTTATGGAGTCGAGGATACTCTCGTCGAAGACAGTGTCTTGGTTAAGGAAATCATCGAAGTGCAACTTCCAGCGGGCAGTGACCCCCCCCCCCACCCCCTCTCTGTCCTTCACGAGTAATGCTCCGTTCTTGGCCCTCAGTGGGGTAGATCCTTGGGTGCTTGTGCTGTAGGTGGTCTTGACTTCGATAAAGAGTGTTTGCATGTCGTGGTTGTCGGCTAGTTGCTAAATCTCCTGCATTTCTCCACACATCATCTGTTTTTAGGTCGCGAGTTTTTTGTCAGACCTCTTCTTCAGACGTCAGTAGATTTGCTTTCTTGCTCTTGAGTTGTGTTGCTATTTCGAGTTCAAGAATGCCTTAAACTTGTCGGCTATTAGCTACCGGATCTCTGATCTTTCTCGTACAACCAGTCTTGGGATTTCCTGGTCGAATGACCGAGCGTCTTTTCACAGGTGCTAATTATAGAGGCCTTGAGGCAGACCAGGCACTGTGGAGATTCTGTGCCTCTGGATCACTGGTAGTCGTCAGGTTGGCAGTGAGGCGCTGGCTGAATAGAACTTTCTTAGTCGGGTCTTTGAGTGCTCCAGTGTTGATTTTCCTGCCGCATTGCTTCTGTTGCCGTTGCTATTATGGAGCTTCATTAATGGTGATGACAGAGCGGATTAAGAAGTGGGCCGTCCAGCAGTCGTCAGCTCCTGTCATGCCGTGGGTGATGCGCATGAACTTGCGGTCCCTTGCTCGGACGATGACATAGTCTAACAGATGCCAATGCTTGGAGTGAGGGTGTTGCCATGAAGTCTTATATTTGTCTTTTTGATGGAATAAGATGTTGGTTATTACAAGGCCATGTTCCAAGCATTTCGTCAGGAGGAGGGTGCTGTTGGAGTTGGTTTTCCCTACTCCCTCTCTGCAGGACACAAATCCCCGGAGGTCTGTGTCCTTTCCAACTCTGGCGTTAATTTCGCTGAGGAGGATTAGATTGTCGCCCGCTGTTTTGGATCATAACAATAATAACAGACCCAGGTTCGGGATCTGGATGAATGTTAACTAAGAGACAAGACAAATGAAGTAAAGAATAAAATGCCGTTTACTGAGAGAAAAGAAACATTAGTAATACAGTTTACGAAGAAAAGAGAAGTATGATAAGATGCAACAACACTCACGGTCTTCTGCCCGTCTGGAACTCCTCAAGGGACGCCTGGTCTGGAGCATTGGGGTCCAGGCACCGCTCGCGAATCACGGTCCAAGGTGAAGTTCGAAGAGCTACGGTAGAGTGCTGTACCTTTATACTATCAAATAACATATTATTGAGCAAAACATGTGTGCATGTGGCTTATGGCCAACTCCTAATCTGTAAGGCCCCAGGTGCTCGTCCACAAAGCATGAGACCTCAAGGTCTCTCTCTCTCTGTTTCTCTGCATAACATTCCACGAGGCCTGGGGCAGAAACACACACAAGATGACTAAATATCATAATTAACCTTATATGATTAACCCTATAAAATACAATCCAACCTTGATATCTAGACATTCTAAGTGATATAATCAAGTTAAAGGCGTAATGCATCAGTTACACGTTGAGTAGGCACAAGCAACACACGCAATCTTCACCAAAGAATACTTACAAGCAGTAATATCAGTAATAACACGACGAGTCAAATGACGATCAGTGTTAGCTTTTAGAAATTGAGCTAAACGAGTTAGGTCTGCAGTGGGAGGAAGGTTAGTCATTGTCGTGCATACGACCAGTGTTAGCTAACCGCCACCCTATACAGCCATCCCATGCTGTGTTTGAGGATGGAGTAGCACGGTCACAGATAACGAGACACAGAGACTGGCCAGCATGAGTTGGTAAGTCGCCATTTTGGGCAGAATTCCTGCGGGAGGAAGCATAGGTATGTTAATTCAGCCTCGTTTAGTCAATTTACCCTTGTCAACACAGCGAGGAATATCTTGACCAGTCAGGAACACCCAATAAGTGTTTTCTTCTCCTTTCGCTAAGATTTCTCCTGCTTGTAAGGGTTGCTGGGGGTACTGCACCACCACTTTTCCTCCTTCACAAACTGAGTCCTGAGTCTGATTTTCCTTTTCAATAGCAGGGACACTAACTTTGCTTAACATGTGGCTTATGGGAGCTCCCCCCGCTTAATGGTCGGTGATTCAGATTGCGCACTGCTTGTGGTACGACCTTTAACCACCCTTGCAAGGTGTTAGTGGAAATTAATATTAATCTGTTGTTTAAGTAGACCATTCATGCGTTCTATTAACCCTTTGCTTGCAGATAGTAAGGTATGTGAAACATCCAATAGATCCCATTGTCTAACACCCACTGTTGCACTGCTTGACCTATGAAGTGCGACCCATTATCGGACTGTACTTCTGCTGGCTCTCCGTAGTATACGTTTAAATTCTCCAGTCGTTTAATCGTACTTTGTTGATTCGCTTTTGTCACTGGATAAGCTATCAAAAGTCCAGAATAGTTATCGACAGCAGTGACGAAATATTGGAACCTTTGTTGCAATGGTAAGGTCCTATATAATCAACTTACCATATCTGTGCTGGTTGAGTCCCTCTCTTAATATGGACACCGGTTTGTCATTGTAGGGAAAATGCTTCACCTTTTGACAAATTTCACAGGTGTTTATGATCTGTTTAACACCGTCCGTAATCAAATGTAACCCCCTATTTCGTGCCCATTTTATCGTACCCTGAATGCACAAACGTCCAGATTTGTGGTGGGTCCACTTGCCTATGCCATAGTCTTCCTCTTCCGCCTCTTTGACAGCCCATACCCGGGCTATATTATCAATGGTGTTATTATATTCAGAGGTCTTTGAAGTGTTTTTCATGTGAGCGTCCACATGATATACAGCTATTTTCATCTTCTGGGCTTTGAACGATATTTGTTCCCATAAGTGCTTTCACCACAAGTCTTTGCCAGTTATTTGCCAGTTATGTTCATGGCAGTTTTGCATCCAGCTCGCCATGCCATTGGCTACTGCCCATGAGTCAGTATATATGTTTACTTGTTGCTGTTCCTCTTCTAACGTAAGGACTACAGCTGCTAGTTCTGCGAGCTGGCTGGAGCCTCCCACGCCCTCATCATACACATTTGTCTGGGTTTTTGTATTGAAGGCAGCGGCTCGCCATCACCGAAGGCCGTTTTAGCCAGACCGCTGAGCCATCTGTGAACCAGGCATGGCTACGTTCTTCAGGTGTTAACTGTTCAAAAGACACGCCCCAGGAGATCGGTGACTCTATGGTTAAACTGACAGACGACTGCGTAAGTTCAATCTCAGCTATATGTAGGCACTAATCCACATGATCATGTAGTCTGGTGATTCCTTCTATTCCTGTACTTGCTCTGTCTGCGAAATACAATTTCCAGCGCATTATGGAGCTTTCCTGCGCTCGCCTGACCTTGTGTGTCTCATTGGCCAGGTCGATTACCGCATACCACTCCGCACCTTCTTCAGACAGCCGCTCTGTTATAGTTGCTACATCTGGGACAGCGGTTGCCAGGGGAGCGGTAAATTTGTTCAGTTGTCGGTAGTCCACAGTCATTCTCCAACTTTTGTCGTGTTTCTGCACAGGCCAAACAGGACTATTGTAGGGAGACACTGCGTGTCCAATGATACCCGCCCCCAAGAGCACTTGTATGGTGTCCGCTGTATGGTTCACACTTTCTGAAGACTTCCCACATACAGGACAACACTACGAAGGGTTAAACATGTTTTCACTCTGTTTGAAAAAATGGGTGGAGCTAAAACAAACAGGCAGCTCCACTATTTTTCCAAAAAGGCTTTCAGACATATGAAAAATTCATTCCGCAGTCAAAAAAACACAAATGCGCTTTCATTCACAGACAGTCATTCACAAAGTCTTTCGTCATTCAACAAAGCTGATTATGTTTACTCCGCTGTCAGGTAAGTAATCAGAATATGTGGCCTCAGATCCCTGGGAGCTTGGGTTGATATGGTTGTAACGGGGGGTGCTCCCGGATTCCGGCAACACCCCTAGTCGAGGGGATCTTCTACATCCTCTAACTGTCCTAAAAATAGGCAGGCGTGCGCCACCCGCTGCCCTTGGGCTGGTCCCAATAATGCGTGTAGCGCACCCCTCATCATAGGAGGGCCACTCTTCATCAGGCTGCTCCGCCTTCCTGCCGTAAAGAGCTCCTGATCTGGCCCCCCAGATTGTTGGTGATATATTCCTCCCTGTGTTGCCATGTTGCGCAACTGTATTTCACACTCTGCCATAGTATTTCAAGGTTTTACGTCCCCTTCCCAATCAACGGCAGAGGGATTGTTTTGCTGGACCCCAATAGTAACCATTTCTTGTAACTCACTAGTGGTGAAGTCATGCACCCCTCTAGCGGTTACCGGCTGTTCCCCATCTTACTGTTTCGTCTTATTTGTCATAAGTGGTCTAGCTTCCGTGCTCGCAGCGTATGGGGGAGGGTCTTTAGTTTCTCACGTTCCCCCCTCCTCTCCATTTCTTCCAGCTTGTATACATTCCCCATATGATTTTGCATGGGCTTTTAAACACTCACTGGGATCGGATTGAGCAAGCCCATACCACATGCAGCAGCAAATACAAACGATATATTTCGAATCCAGCTGTAATTTCCGTCGTCTAGCTTTCTTTTTAATTTGTACTGTCACCAGACGGCATATTAAAGATTCTGTTTGTTCATTGACCTTGTCCGCCCGCTCTTGTGCAGTGTGGACTGCTTCAGTCAGGGTCGAGTTTTGACTTTCCAAAACCTTAACAGCTGTTTTTAGCGGTAGGTTTTCTGTCTCACTTTCCTTCAGTTGTTTACACATCGCCCTTAAGGCTATCAACAAAATCCATTCCATTTGTGGGAGACTATTTTTCTCCTGTGGGAAGCCCTCTTCATCCAGGAGAGGCAGTACTGCGTGGGGTACGGCTCTACCTTTATTCTGTTCCAATAACGGCGTATCCCCATGTTGCCGGGGTCCAAACCGGGCTAGCACCTTGGCAAGAGAGCCAAAACCCTCATCCCTCGTGCCCCACCCTGGTATTCTATACTTCTCTCTCGCAGGAGGAGACTGCTTCTCGTCTTTTCTCTTAAGCATTTTACCACATCCTGTTTGTGACGCCAAAATGTTTTGGATTGATAATAATAGACTCAGATTCGGGATCTGGATGAATGTTAAATAAGAGACAAGGCAGATGAAGTAAAGAATAACATACCGTTTACTGAGAGAAAAGAAACATTAAAAATACATTTTACGAACAAAAGAGAAGTATGATACAAAGTAACAAAGCTCACGGCCTTCTGCCCGTCCAGAACTCCTCAAGGGACGGCTGGTCTGGAGCATTGGGGGTCCCGGCACAGCTCGCGAATTTCGGTCCAAGGTGAAGTTCGAAGAGCTACGGGACAGTGCTGTACCTTTTTATTATCAAATAACATACTATTGAGCAAAACATGTGCATGTGGCTTATGGCGAACTCCTAATCTATAAGGCCGCAGGTGCTCGTCCACAAAGCATGAGACCTCAAGCTCTCTCTCTCTGTTTCTCTGCTTATCATTCCATGAGGCCTGGGACAGAAACACACTCAAGATGACTAAATATCATCATTAACCCTATATGATTAACCCTATACAATACACCCGCTGAGCCGAGGGACAGGGATTGTTCGAGCCTGGAGTAGAATTAGTCTTTGGTCACGTCTGTTGCTTCCAGGGTTGGGGGGTACGCTCTGTAGACCGTAGCACCCTGGTTCTGGGCTAGGGTGAGGCAAAGAATCATGACGCTTTCGTTTATCCAGCAAGGGGAGTCTCTGACACGGCCGACTAGCTAATTTTTTTATGGCGAAGCTAACACTACGGAGCCGGCATTCTTCTTCTGGTTTATCTTTCCTGAAGAAGCTGTCCCCACCGCCTTGATTTTTGAGCTGGCTCTCCCCTAGCCGCTATCTCGCTTAATGCGGTGATGTGTCCATTAAAACGTCAGAGTTCCCGGGCAACGACAGTAATGCGACATTTCTGTCTGTCACTGTTGAAGTTGTCCATGAGGGTCCTGACGTTCCAGGTCCAGCACTTCCTTTTGAAGGGAGGAAAATGCCTGTATGTGATATATTTTAAACTCGGGTTGCGGTTGCACACCAGCTATCACACGGGCTTGGCAGAGCAAGGTCTTGGCCAAGTGGCAAGGGGATACAAGGTGACTGAAGACCACGCTCTGCTGCAAAGGTATAGTACGTACACTCATGCATACACCAACTGTCTTCGTCTCTCGTTCCAGCAGTTCCTGTCTCCCTGGGATACATGGGACTCGAAGTTGCTGCTCATGGGTACTGACCTCGCTGTTCCCAACATCTATTCCTCGCCACTCCCCATCTCCAGGCCTCGCTGGTCCCGTCCTCCGCTCCTCGCTAATGTCCACAGCTCGCCGACCTCCTGTCCTCTCCCTAATCGCCGACTTCCGAACCTCCTGCTGCAGGCCGACCTCCGAACCTTGCCACTGCTCCCACTGCTCACCGACCTGCGCAGCTCGTGCTGATCGGTGACATCCGGAACTCCCACTGGTTACCGTCCTCCGGACCTCACGCTGCTCGCCAACCTCCGAAACTTTCCATTGTTCGCCAAACTCTTCTGGGCCCCGACCTCGCCGCTTGGCTCGATGTCACTCCAAGTTACGCCAACAACCAGCTACCTGAGTTGCTGTGAAGTCGGTTTTGTCACCCACTTTGCTTTTGTCTTCCTCTCAGGACGGCTTACGCTGCTCCCTGCGTTGGGCTAGCTCATCTTATCTCCGCTGTAGTTGCTGGTGTTCCCAACCAGGTCGGCCCCGGTGACTCCACCACTCTTTCAGGCAGTGCATTCCAGATCTCAACCAGTAGCTGTGCGAAAAAGTTTGTTCCTTATATTGCCTTTGGTTCTTTTACCAATCGCCTTAATCTGTGTTCTCTGGTTCTCTATCCTTCTGTCAATGCATACCGTTTCGTTCGATCTGCTCTGTGCAGCACCTTCATGATTTTGGACACCTCTATCACCTGCCAAACATCTCTGCTCTAAGAAGAACAACCACAGATCCTCTAGACTGTCCAGGTAACTGAAGTCCCTCATCTGTGGAATCATTCTTGTAAAACCTTTCTGCACCTTCTCGAAACCTTTCGGATCGTTTTTAAAATGCAGTGCTCAGAATCTGACACAATACTCCAATTGAGGTGGAACCAGTGTTTTGGGCGTGTTCATAACAATGTCCTTTGTACTCTGTACCTGTATTCTTGAAGCCCGGTGTCTCGTGTGACTTGTAACCGCTTTGTCAACCTACCCTGCCCACCTTCAACGATTTGCACACATAGACAGCTAGCTCTCTCTGTTCATGCACCCACTTTAGGATTATAACCTTCAGTTAACATTAAAACAGCCCCTGAGCTCAGGACTGGGTCGCTGGTAACACACACTCGGTTCTAAACACAGGACTCGGCCTCTGTTAACATTAACCCGGCCCCTGGTAGCAGGAGTCAGCCTCTGTTAACATGAATCCGGTCCCTGAACTCAGGACTGGGTCTCCGCTAACATGAACGCGGCTCTGAGCACAGAAATCGATCTCTGTTAATATGAAACCGGCCCTCTGAGCACAGAACTCGGTCTCTGTTAACATGACCTCGGCTCCTTTAACACAGAACTCGTCTTTTCATCAGAAATGATAGAATAGTTACAACGCAGAAGGAGGCCATTCTGCCAGATAAGCCGGTACCGGGTCTCTGCCAGATCATAGAAACATAGAAACATAGAAAACAGGTGCAGGATTAGGTCATTCGGTCCTTCGAGCCAGCACCGCCATTCAATGAGTTCATGGCTGAACATGCAACTTCAGTACCCCATTGCTGCTTTCTCGCCATAGCCCTTGATGCCCCTAGTAGTAAGGACTACATCTTACTCCTTTTTGAATATATTTAGCGAATTGGCCTCAACAACTTTCTGTGGTAAAGAATTCCACAGGTTCACCACTCTCTGGGTGAAGAAGTTTCTCCTCATCTCGGTCCTAAATGGCTTACCCCTTATCCTTAGATTGTGACCCCTGGTTCTGGACTTCCCCAACATTGGGAACATTCTTCCTGCATCTAACCTGTCTAATCCCGTCAGAATTTTAAACGTTTCAATGAGATCCCCTCTCATTCTTCTGAAATCCAGTGAATACAAGCCCAGTTGATTTAATCTTTCTTGATATGTCAGTCCCGCCATCCCGGGAATCATAATGGCGAACCTTCGCTGCACTCCCTCAATAGCAAGAATGCCCTTCCTCAAGTTAGGAAACCGAAACTGTACACAATACTTTGGTGTGGCCTCATCAAGGCCCTGTACAACTGTAGTAACACCTCCCTGCCCTGTACTCAAATCCCCTCGCTATGAAGGCCAACATGCCATTTGCATTCTTAACCGCCTGCTGTACCTGCATGCCAACCTTCAATGACTTATGTACCATGAAACCCAGGTCTCGTTGCACCTCCCCTTTTCCTAATCTGTCATCATTCAGATAATAGTCTGTCTCTCTGTTTTTACAACCAAAGTGGATAACCTCACATTATACTTCATCTGCTATGCATTTGCCCACTCACCTAACCTATCCAAGTCACTCTGCAGCCTCATAGCATCCTCCTCGCAGCTCACACTGCCACCCAACTTAGTGTCATCAGCAAATTTGGAGATACTACATTTAATCCTCTCGTCTAACTCATTAATGCACAGTGTAAATAGCTGAGGCCCCAGCACAGAACCTTGCAGTACCCCACTAGTCACTGCCTGCCATTTTGAAAAGTTCCCATTTACTCCTACTCTTTGCTTCCTGTCTGCCAACCACTTCTCAATCCAAGTTAGCACACTACACCCAATCCCATGTACTTTAACTTTGCACGTTAATCTCTTGTGTGGGACTTTGTAAAAAGCCTTCTGAAAGTCCAAATATACCACATCAACTGGTTCTCCCTTGTCCACTCTACTGAAAACATCCTCAAAAAATAAGAAATATGATGGTTGGGAATTGAACCCAGGTCAACTGCTTGGAAAGCAACTATGTTTACCACTGCACCTCTATGACACAAAGTACGTCGAAGGTACCTGGGTGAGGGAATTGAGTTACATGGAGAGACTGGACAAGCTGTGGTTGCTCTCCTCAGAACATGGAAGTTGGAAAAGTGACGAGATTGAGGTGTTCAAAATGTAGCTAGCTCCACTACCCCGTCCTTTCCCCGTATCTTTGCAGTTTTTTTTCCTTCGGGTTCTTATCCAACTCCATTTTGAAGGCAGTGATTGAAACTACCTCCATTCCCTTTCAGGCAGTGCATTCTAGATTCTAATCACTAGCTGGATAAAAAATGTGTATCCTCATGTAGCCTTTGGTTCTTCTGCCAATCACGTTAAATCACCTGTCCTCTGATTCTCCACCATTCTGCCAATGGGAATAGTTTCTCTCTAACTACTTTGTACAGACCGCTCATAATTTTGAACACCTCAATCCAGTCACTTTTCCAACTTCCATGTTCTTCTGAGGAGAACAACCACAGTATGTCCAGTCTATCCATGTAACTCAATTCCCTCACCCAGGAACCTTTGACGTACATTGTTTCTGCACCTTCCCTAAGGCGTTAACAGCCTTCGTAAAATAGTTGACCAGAATTGGAGACAATAATCCAGTCGATGCCGAACCAGTGTTTCATAAAGGTATGTCAAAGCTTCCATGCTTTTGTACTCTATGCCTCTATTTTGAAGCCCAGTATCTTTTAACGCTTTCTCAACCTGCTCTGCCATCTTCAACGATTTATGCACATATAACCCCTGGTCTCGCTATTCATGCACCTCCTGTAGAATTGTCCCCTTCAGCTAACATGAAGCCGGCCCCTGACCAAAGTTTTCGGCCTCTGCTAAAATGAACCCGGCCACTTAACATAGAACTCAGCCTCTGTTAACATGAACCAGCCCGTGAACTGCAGGGTTTCCCACGATTTGTTGAATCATTTAACCTCATTTAAAGGTCTATATCCATTTTGAGCCTCCTTGCATCCTGCCCACAAATTACCTTCCCACGTCACATTGTTTCATCAGAAAACTTGGATATATTTCTGCACGTCTCCTCATTTAGTCATTGATGTAGATTTGAAATTGCTCAAGCCAAAGCATTCGTCTTCTTGGTAACCCACAAGTTGCAACCAGCCATTCAGAAAAACACCTGTTTATTCCTGCTCTCCTTTCCAGCCGTGGCTCGGTAGGCAGCACACTCACCTCTGAATCAGAGCTTCTGGCTTCAAGTCCCACACCAAATAGTTCAGCACAAAACTCTAGGCTGAAGCAGTGTTGAATTGTTGGCGTTGCCGCCTTTCAGATGAGACAATAAACTGAGGCCCCTGCTGTGCTCTCAGGTCTATGTAAAAGATCCCACAGCACTGAATAGGGGAATATTCCCCGTTGTTCTTGCCAATATGTATTCTTTAATAAATATCCCTTAAAACAGATTATCTCGACATTGCACATTGATGTTTGCGAGAGATTGCTGTGTGAAATTGGCTGCCGTGTTTCCTACAATACAACAATAACTACACTTCAAAAGTCCTTTATTGACTGTAAAATTCTTTGTGATGTCCGGTGTTCATGAAGCGTGTTCTATAAATGCAAGTCTTTCTTTTTCATTTTTACTGGCCGTAAGCAATCCTCAATCCATGCTACATTTTGCAATTGCATGATCCCTAATCCTGTGTAAAAACCTCTTGTGTGGCAACTTATTGAATGCCTTATGGAAGTGCAAATATACTACATCCACCGGTTCCGCCTTATCTACCCCTTAAAAACATGAATATATTTGTCAAACACTATTTTCCTTTCATTAAACAATTTTGGCTCTACCTAACTTTTTTGAGTTTTTCCAAGTGCCATGTTGCTATGCCCTTAATATTAGATTCTTGCATGTTCCCTATTCCTGATGTCAGGCAAACCAGTTTATGGTTTCCTGTTTTCTCTCTCCCTCCTTTCTTGTATAGCCGGGATATATTTTCCACCTTCCAATCCACTGGTACCGTTCTAGATTCTGGGGAATCAATGCATCCACTATCTCTGCAGCTACCTCTTTTAGAGCCCTATGAGGTAGGCCGTCAGGTCCAGGGGATTGTCGTCTTTCAGTCCATTAATTTCTCCAATACTTTTACTTTACTGATAATAAATACTTTCAGTTCCTCACTATAAATACACATTTGATTCCCCACAATTTCCGTTATGATCTTTGTGTCTTCTACTGTGAAGACACACAAAAAACATTTGTAGAAACCCTCTGCGATTTTCTTATTACAATTAACATTTCTCATGTCTCTGCCTCTCAGGGACCGACGTTTAATTTCGCTCATATGTTTTTTTCCATACTTGCAAAAGCTTTTAATATCTTTTAAAGTTTATTTCTGTTTAACTCTCATAATTTATATTCTCCCTGTTCATCAAGTTATTACTCATCATTGCTGATATTTAAAACCTTTCCAATCTTTATGGTTATTAGTAGTTTTTGAAACACTATAAGCCTCTTCTTTTAACCAAGTACTATCCATAACTTGTTTAGTTCGTCATGGCTGTCGTGATTTTCCAATGGAGTTTCTTCCCGTACGTTATGTATACTCGTTGACAATCATGAATTATTTATTTAAATATTTTCCACTTCATCTTCCGTCATATTTTTTAATCAAATTACTAGAATGTATCTCAGCCAACTCGCCTCTAAATGTCATTGTTTAAATTTAAGACTGATGTTTCGGACTTAACATGGAATACTATCATAATTTGATGACTCTTCTCCAGATGATACTTCACTAGAAGATTACTAATTAACCCTGCCTCGTCACACAATGCTAGATATAAAATAACCTGTTCCTTTTTGGTTCATCGACACATTGTTCTAGTAAACTCTCTCGAATGCATTCCAATAACTCATCCTTCAAGTACTTTTTGCCAATGTGTTTCTCACAGTCCATATGAAGATTAATAATCATTCACAATTTATATATTGTCCACTACTATTAGTACTCTCAGTGCAGCTATAAAGTACTCCCACCACTGTTTACTGCCCTTTGTTTCATCCGACCTCCACCCATACTGAGCCCACATTCTGATGTTCTGAGCTAAGAGCCTTTCTCCCCACTGCCTTTACCTCTTTCTTTAATATCAGTGCTACCCCAACTCCTTGGACTGATCATCCATGCTGGAGAAATAAAGTCATTTCTGTATACTGAAATGACATGTGCAAACTCGAAGCATGTTGGAAGAATCAGCGATGGAAAGAGTTTGACGAACATTGGTAAGATGTTTGGTGTCAACGTTATGATATATATCTACGACATGACATGAATCTGATAAATCGGTGGGTCACTGGTCAGAATCTGTTTTACACGCAGATGGGGATCGACTCCAAACACATCCTGTTCCTGCGGCTGTTTGTATCCCTGGTAAAATAAATGGGAATATTGTCTCTCAGTGACTCACTGTGACTCCCATCGATATCGTTCATCTAGGAAAGCGGTTATTTGGGAGTACCTGACTGAAGTAGAGTTAACATGTCAGAGTCATATTTTATGCTCTTATCCTTCATAAAAGCTTCTCGAAGCAGCAAAGAATGTCATCTTCCAGTCTAGATGGCTTCCGAAGTTGGTCCTTGCAGATGACATGGGGCAACTTCTAACGCAGCAGGTACAGAGGGTGCACAACAAAGATATTTAAGGACATTTCAGTCACACAGCGGCGTGCCTGAGTGGTGGTGACAAATGAGGGAAAGACAGCGGATGGGCATGGTAGGTGTTCTAAATTCAGGAACCTTCCTATTATTGGTAATTGAATCCTTCGCAGGACGAACATTTAGTTAACATAGAAATATAGAAAAATAGGTGCAGGAGTAGGCCATTCGGCCCTTATAGCCTGCACCGCCATTCAATGAGTTCATGGCTGAACATGCAACTTCAGTATCCCCTTCCTGCTTTCTCGCCATACCTCTTGATCTCCCTAGTAGTAAGGACCATGACACCCAGGTCTCGTTGCACCTCTCCTTTTCCTAACTTGTCACCATTCAGATAATAGTCTGTCTCTCTGTTTTTACCACCAAAGTGGATAACCTCACATTTATCCACATTATACTTCATCTGCCATGCATTTGCCCACTCACCTAACCTATCCAAGTCACTCTGCAGCCTCATAGTATCCACCTCACAGCTCACACTGTCACCCAACTTAGTGTCATCAGCAAATTTGGAGATACTACATTTAATCCCCTCGTCTAAATCATTAATGTACAGTATAAACAGCTGAGGCCCCAGCACAGAACCTTGTGGTACCCCACTAGTCAATGCCTGCCATTCTGAAAAGTACCCATTTACTCCTACTCTTTGCTTCCTGTCTGACAAACAGTTCTCAATCCAATTCAGCACACTACCCCCAATCCCATGTGCTTTAACTTTGCACATTAATCTCTTGTGTGGGACCTTGTCGAAAGCCTTCTGAAAGTCCAAATATACCACATCAACTGTTTCTCCCTTGTCCACTCTACTGGAAACATCCTCAAAAAATTCCAGAAGATTTGTCAAGCATGATTTCCCTTTCACAAATACATGCTGACTTGGACCTATCATGTCACCTCTTTCCAGATGCGCTGCTATGACATCCTTAATAATTGATTACTTCATTTTACCCACTACTGGGTTCATGCTGACCGGTCTATAATTACCTGTTTTCTCTCTCCCTCTTTTTGTAAAAAGTGGGGTTACATTGCCAACCCTCTACTCGATAGGAACTGATCCAGAATCAATGGAATGTTGAAAAATGACTGTCAATGCATCCGCTATTTCCAAGGCCACCTCCTTAGGTACTCTGGGATGCAGTCCATCAGGCCCTGGGGATTTATCGGCCTTCAATCGCATCAATTTCCCCAACACAATTTCCCGACTAATAAGGATTTCCCTCAGTTTCTACTGCTTACTAGACACTTGACCCCTTTTATATCCGGAAGGTTATTTGTGTCCTCCTTAGTGAATACCGAACCAAAGTACTTGTTCAATTGGTCTGCCATTTCTTTGTTCCCCGTTTAAGACTTCCCCTGATTCTGACTGCAGGGGACCTACGTTTTTCTTTACTAACCTTTTTATCTTTACATAACTGTAGAATCTTTTGCAATCCGTCTTAATATTCCCTGCAAGCTTCTTCTCGTACTCCATTTTCCCTGCCCTAATCAAACCCTTTGTCCTACTCTGCTGAGTTCTAAATTTCTCCCAGTCCCCAGGTTCGCTGCTATTTCTGGCCAATTTCTATGCCACTTCCTTGGCTTTAATATTATCCCTGATTTCCCTTGATAGCCACGGTTGAGCCACCTTCTGTTTTCTATTTTTACGCCAGACAGGAATGTACAATTGTTGTATCTCATCCATGCGGTCTCTAAATTTCTGCCATTGCCCATCCACAATCAACCCCTTAAGTATCATCCACCAATCTATCCTTGCAAATTCACGCCTCGTACCTTCAAAGTTACCCTTCTTTAAGTTCTGGACCATGGTCTCTGAATTAACTGTTTAATTCTCCATCCAAATGCAGAATTCCACCATATTATGGTCATTCTTCCCCAAGGGGCCTCGAACAATGAGATTGTTAATTAATCCTCTCTCATTACACAACACCCGGTCTAAGATGGCCTCCCCCCTAGTTGGTTCCTCGACATATTGGTCTAGAAAACCATCCCTTATGCACTCCAGGAAATCCTCCTCTACCGTATTGCTTCCAGTTTGGCTATCCCAATCTACGTGCATATTAAAGTCACCCATTATAACTGCTGCAACTTTATTGCATGCACCCCTAATTTCCTGTTTGATGCCCTCCCCAACATCACTACTACTGTTTGGAGGTCTGTACACAACCCCCACTAACGTTTTTTGCCCTTTGCTGTTATGCAGCTCTCCCCATAAAGATTCCACTTCATGAAACTAACATGAAACTAAAAGTCTAACACATCATTGTTGCGTTTACATAGGATATGGTTATACATCACACTATTGGATTAATTCGTTTATATTATTGGTTATTGTCATGTATATTTATTGCTTTATGTGAAGATATTATAGAATAGTGTCATATATCGCTATTTACTTTAAGTAGAGGCATTATTGATAATTGTCATGTATCTGTATTGCCTATGTTTAGACGTATTATAGAATATTGTCATTTATCCTTATTGCTTTAATATGAAGGTATTAAAATTCATCATGCATTCTTTACCTGTAACACAAGTTCGAAAAATGGAAAACAATTAAAAGATTATTTAAAGCTCCTGCATTTATATAGCGCCTTTCATGAACCGCAGATGCACCAAAGCGCTTTACAATCAATAAAGTTCTTCTGAAGTACAATCGCTGTTGTAATGTAGGAAATCAATTGAAAGAGATAATAATACACACCAATTATGCACAATGCATATGAGATCGGTAGTATTTATAAATAATTTGCAAATGATTGGTCATCAGGAGATCACATGCGTGTTGTGTTTGCTTTTTACACTAGCCTCAGAAGAAGCAGATTGAAGATTTTCCAGCAGCTTCAGACAGTGGTATTTTTCTAAAGAATGTTTGTACCATATGTTAGGACTACCTCTCTGCGTAAATGCTATTGATACAGTTGCACTCATTTTGTCCTAAGTTTAACTGTTACCATTTGTTGTGCATGTGTTGATGTCTTATCTCTTCAAACCTTTATTTCATAATATTGATTTTCTCTTTTCTAAGCTGGCAATCGAAATTCCTTCTTCACACTCCCCTCTGATAAAAGCTCACTTCTACAGCTTTGCATCTCGCTGTTGTGTGTTTTAACCTTACAATCTTACAGTACTTTCGTTTAATTACACAAAATACCAACTAAGTTATTTTATTTCATAATCTATACGTGCATCTGCTTATATTCAATAATCTGACTATCTCAATTATTAATGTCGAGATTGTCAAGGGTGATTGGCGCTCTAAAATCTGTGCAAAAGTAAGACAGCGCCTGCAGAATGGATAGAATTACTGAAAACCTAATCAGAGCCTTTTACAAGATTCGATTTGGGAGAAATAGTTAACATACCCTCAAACATGCCCACGTTGTGTGTATGTGGAACAATCTTGGAGCGAGAGGCAATCTGAGAGTTCCGTGTGAAAGCAAAGGTAGTGAGTGCATATGTTTGGTAAAGGTCTGCATCGTGGGATATTGGACAGAATCAATGTTACAATCTATGTAATTATGTAAATCATTTAACAAGTAGATTGAGAGGAAAAGTCACCATATTCTTCAACTGTTGTCTGAATTTATTCTGGATAATGGCATAAATACAGGTGTTGGTGTAGGAACTCAAAAGCTTCAGCATAGTTACAAATAACCTTAAAATAAACTTTGGCTCATTGAAATTGAAACCCACGGAATAATTATCTTTTGTAATTTCAACAAATAATACCTTTGCAACATAGCCATCAATAAAAAGTTAAAACTTCCTGACATGGCGAAGAGTAAAACGATGGAATTTCTGCGGTTCTCTGTTTCTAGCTCACTCTGAGTATCTTCATTGCCGTGGGCTCGAAGTCTCCTGCGGGCTCTACTGGCCTAGAATGCGTCTAACGGTCAGAGCATTGAGCAGCAAGATCAGAATCAACGGGAGCCACGGGGCTAGAATGCAGCCACACCAGTTAAACGCTGTCCATAAAGGAGGCGTATAAAAAAGTAACTTAACGTTGCAGTAACACGATATCTTGTTAATTATATACGATGATTTATAGATAAAATCAAAATGGATGTAAAGCACAGCGCACAGACCGTTCAAAAACCACAGCCGCCGTTTTCTCGATGCTGTATTTTGTTTTACGATTTTGCAAGAAATGGCTACAAATTGATCGAAAGTGAAAGCGATGTGTGAACCAGGCCGAACTGGCTGCAAATATTAATACACTACTGACATTAAACAGCGGGGTAATGGATAGGAAGCTACCTGGGGAATAAGTAATACTGATCCTATTTCATATTACAGCGATGATAATGACCAGGAGATCGGTCAGCCCCATCGACACCAGATACAAAATGATACATCTGGAGAGACCACACCTTCCTTGGGAAGGGATCCCTTTCGTCACAAAATTCGCTGCAAGTAAGAGAAATGGCAGATTAGAATTCCAATATGACTTTGTGTGAATGGTGTCTGAAGTTAGTAGCCTCTTTATTTTACAGAACTAACATAGTGTCCATTGATACCGATGCATGGCATATAACCAAGTGGTATAAGTGCGAAAGTAAATTGTGAGGAGGACATGAAACATTGCAAAGACCTGCAGTACATAGGTACCTGTGGGGTCCTTGTGCATGAAAAACAAAGAGTGAGTATGCAGGTGCAGCAAGTAATCAGGAAGGCAAATGGAATGTTGACCTTTATTGCAAGAGGGATAGAACATAAAGCAGATAAGTTCTCCAACAACTGTACAGGGTATTGGTGAGGCCACACCTTGAGTACTGCGTACAGCTTTGGTCTCCGTATTTAAGGAAAGATATACTTGCATTTGTCGGTGTTCAAAAAAGGATATTTCCACTCATAGGGGAACTTAAACTAGTGGACAGAGATTCAGAATCAAGGCCGACCATTTAAAATTGAGGTGAGGAGGAATTTCTTCTCTCAGAGTGTTCTAAATCTAAGGAATTCTCGACCCCGGAGAGCTGTGAATGCTGGGTCATTGAATAGATGTAAGGCGGGCAGAGACAGATTTTTGAGCGGAAGTGGTTATGGGGAGCGTGCAGGGACGTCCATGATCACATCAGCCATAATCTTATTAATTGGCGTTGCAGGCTCGAGGGGCCAGTTAGCTTAATCCTGCTTCTTTTTCACATATTCTTATGTTTTTATGGAATAATACAGGAACATTTGAAATTACAACTGAAGTTTGTCAAAAGACCTGAGTGAAAGTAAAATAACGTGAAAAATAATGGGTTAAAAGTGAAGGTAGTTTGTTGCAGTACATGGAACATTGAAGTTAATTGGAAAATAAGAAACTGTGAAATCACAATAAATTAAAAAGTAACGGTAAATGATGAAAATATAAAAACAGAAAATGAGCTTTCAACGTCAAGGTAAGAATTAATAATTTAATGAATCATCAATTCAAAATCAAGCAAATAATTTGGCCAGGATTTTGTATTTGTAAGAATCACGAAACTCGCAGCGTTTGCCTTCATTAACTTATGAAACTACCAGCACATTCTAGTGTCCAAAGACGCAGATTTAAATGTCGAAATCTGGAAGTTGCTGCAAGTAATACCCTGCTCCTCCATAGGATGCACCGATGAAGCTCTCGAAGAAAGAAATCTTAAAATCATCGGAATTAACGTGAACTTCCACTTTTACACTCTAATATCGCATCTAAAAAACTGAAAACGTTATGCCTTGTTGAATGCGGCGAACGGCGGGTTTAAAGGCATAGCAAGTCATAATTACTGTTAAAACGCTCTCTTGCATTGGATAAATACGTTGTAGACTGTTAGATTTCTGCATTGTGAAAAAAATCCTAGATTGTTAAATTAATACAATATATATTTAAAGTTTTTTTAATTTATATTTCAGCTTCATTCTTAATGCCATGAGTATGTCCCAATATCATTTTCGCTTGCTATTAAATGAGTAAAAAGTGAATGATAATCCATGCTTTCTACTTCCTGGGTTGCTGTTTAAAGAATTCTTCATTGTCACCGTCTTCTTAGCCTGCTTGATGACATCACTGTCGCTGCACGCCAGTGATCCCCTATAGGTAACACCAGAATGAAATTAATGTTGGGAAAGGTGCAATCCATGCCACAGTGATCGCTAGATGATTGTGGCCAGTATTAATTGAGGGCAGCTAACTGCAAAATCCGTGCCTCTCCTTTATCCTCTCCTTTTTTTCCATCACTTTCTTTTGCTTTGTGTCCATGACTTGGATTTTGATTAACTATTATAACTTACACTTCCTGGATCAAACTTCGCATGTCTGTGTAAGGATTTCTTTCAGTCTGGTTGGTTCAGGAGATACGCAGTTACTGGTCCTCTACACACACTGATCGGCGCTGTTTTGGATTTCTGCAGACCAAAAGTTCCAGTGCAAAAATCCATATAAAGTCTGTGGGCAAGTGTAAGTACAATGAACGGCTAGCGTTGTTCGTTGAACGCTGTCCACAATTAACCAATCAGATCGAACAATCCGCAGAATCTGTACCAAGAAGTGTAGTTAGAATAGTTACTTCAAAACCAATCAGGTAAAGCGAAATAAATTGAAGCAACGAAAGCTTGGATAAAGGGAGACAGATAAAAGTGAAAGAAATAACAAATATTTATCTTTTACACTTATTGAACATCTCCAACAAAAATTAACAACTGAAGGAACAGGACTCTGCATATGTAAACGTTATGTTACAGTCCCAGAGAGATAGCTTGACAGTCATTAATAATTATCTCGCCGTTAAAAATAATTTACATATCAATTGACTTACCCTAAATGATTCTGCGGTGTAAAGTGTGTATCTATCACATAACTATTCCTACTTCACGCCGTGTATTTGAAAGCCGAGTCTGTCGGCAAGTACCGGTTAAAGGATACAGGAAGCTCCTGTAGGAGCCAAGCAACTCGGATGGCAACTTTCTGATTTCACCATTTGATTCTGCATGTGTGGACGCCGCAAGTTGATGTCCGATTTAATTTTAATAAGAGTAAGCGCTGATAGCCTCGCCTTTAATTGTTTTAGCAAAGTCAGGGCCAAAGCTTTTAAACCTCATTTCAAGGCACTCATCAGAAGTAAGACACAATGTCTCGGATTTTCCTGTAGAAACAACGGCAAGGCTATCAGTGCTGTGTTCCATAAACTGGGCGGGTTCAGATACGAGGCTGCAAATCGGTTGTGAAGGAGAATAATCCTGTATCCATTGTGTGCATGAGTGTGTATGAGTGTGTGTAAGAGTGTGAATCGGAAGTTAACTAATTGTTTCAAAAAAATAAAAAACAGAAAGCTGGGATACATTATTGTCTCAAAGGATACAACTTTAAGGGAGGAATTGGTGGTTAAGACAACGAGACAATTATAGCTTAACTCCAACAAGTAAGCGATTTGTATCAATAATAAATTAATACAATAACTTACATGGCACTCCGAGAGCTGCAAGAACGATGTAGTAAATGGTATAAATCAGGCTCTTTTGTGGTGCATGCATTTTCTGTGAGCCATTCTCTGTGACACATAAAAAGGTAACTTTGTTTATATCTGGTGTTACTCGTCCGAGAGACGATTTGATCACATCATAAATTTATTTTTGTCAGTTATTGAAACAAACAAATTAACAATGATTTTCACGCATGGGAATTGAATACAGTGAATGGAACAAGCAGATGTGAGTCACTTTTACTCGAATGGGTTGGATGCATTAGACTGGATTCAAATAGAAATTATACAGGCCTAAAGCGATTTTAAGAGATTCTATGAAAAGCTTGTTGTGGAATTGCCATGGTGAAACAAAGAGCCAAACATGAAAGGAGGTCACAGTAACACTGTTACTGTTCAAACCTATTTGGCAGAGGGAGGGAAACAAGGGTGATGTGTCAGAGAGGAGAAACATGTCAAGAATATAACTGGGAGAAGGCACGTTAGAATAAAGAGTAGTCTAGAAAGAGAAGGAATCAGACAGAAGTTGCTGTCAGATTCACAGGATAAACGTGGTGAACGCTGACAGTTTCGCTGCAATTGCAACCGCAAAATCCGAGCCATTACGTCTACTGCATTACCCTTTATTTACTTCCTCAAATAAATTAAGCAGATTGGTTAGACAACATCGGACATTTTGTATTCCGCAACGATTAATCTTTGTGACATCTAGTTTCTAGTTTATAGATGTTTTTCTACTACATCTTTTGGTAAATGTTGAGTAAGTAGCAAGAAAGATAAAAACAGATTGTAAGACCTTTTACAAGTATGTAAAAAGGAAGAGATTAGCAAAAGTAAGTGTTGGTTCCTTACAGGCTGGAACAGGTGAAATAATGAAATGGCATAGACTTTAAACAAATATTTTATTTCTGCCTTCACAGTAGTAGACACAAAAACATAAAAAAGCAATGGAAAAACAAGGGAATATTAAGAGTGAGGAACTTAAATTCATTAATATCAGAAGAGAAAAAGTACTTGAGAAACCAAAATGACTAAAGGCCTACAAATCCATTCGACCGGATTGCCTACACCCTAGGGTGCAGAGATAGTGGATGCATTGGTTGTCATCTTCCAAACTTTTCTGATAATAGAATGGCCCAGTGGATTGGGAGGTAATAAATATAACGCCACTATTCAAGAAATGGAGCAAAGATTAAAAAGAAAGGGAACTACAGGCCAGATGGCCTGAACTCAGTCGTCGAGCACATGCTGGAATACATTACTGAGGAAATGATAAAAGAATATCATAACTCAAATAGATGTGTGAAACGTGATTTCCTTGGAGCAGCTGACTCCATCCCTCTGCCCAACTTCTGTCTGAGACTGAAGCAAACCTTGATATCATATTTTGACACTGAAATGAGCTTCTGACGACGTGGCCACAGCACTTGCCTCAGCGCATCCGGTGCTGTAGCCCTCATCCATGTTTTTGTTACCTCTAGATGTGTCTGTTCCAATGCACTCATAGCTGGCCTCCCACATTCTACTCTACATAAACGATAGGTATCCAAAACTTAGCTGCCCGTTTCCTGCTCACCCATCGTCCCTGGGCTCACTGAGCTACATTGGTTTCTGGTTAAGTAATGCCTTAATTTCAAAATTACCATCCTTATTTTGAAATCCCTCCATGGCATCGCCTCTCCAATCTCTCTAATTTCTTCCAGCCTCTAATTCTGCCCTCTTGCGCATCCCTGATTATAATCGCACAAACATTGTTGGCCGTGCCTTCTGTTCCCTGAGCTTCAAGCTCTGGATCTCCCTCCCTAAACCTCTCCGCCTCTCTACCTCCCTTTCATCCTTCAAGGCGCTCCTTAAAATCTACCTCTTTGACCAAGCTTTTGGTACCTGCGCTAATTTCTCCTAATGCGGCTCGGTGTCAAATATTTCAGTAGCAAAATTCACATTCGGGTTTCTGACAGTTGCCCCTATCAAGAACCAACAAAGATTGGTGGAAAATTAGGTTTAATTTATTAACAAGTTTGATTATTGACATATGCATGCACTGCAGTCAAAGGTTAGCTGCGGGTGTATAGTTTTGACAGCTTTATTAAAACAAGATTAAAACTTGTAACCTCTACAGGGCATCAAATCCTGCAGTAGGTTGATTGTACAGCCCGCCCTAATTTATTTATTTGTTAATGGGAATCAAATCGGATGGGGTATATGCTCTCTTGTAAGATCCATGCAAATTTGGGCGAAAGTTACTGGCGCCCAGATTGAGGCATATACTGGTTCATAGTTCAGCGTGATTGTTAAGTAACTAGGATCCAGGAAATTCCTGCTCGAAATTCAGGAGGAAGCCATGTGAAATACATTTTAAATGCAAATCTAGCAGTTAACTGGTTTATGTTGATGTGGGGTGAGGGCATTATGCGGTCTGGTTGCAAAGTCTAAAACCCACAGTTCCTGGATATAGCTCCTTGACCTAATCTGCAAGGGGAAATGATTTCCCAGCCCAATGGAGATCACACGCCTACAATGCGAGATGAATGGGAAAGCACTCTATTGGAATTGAACTGTATTGATGCAAAGTCTGGCAAAGAATGCTGAATAGCATAGAACATAATAAATAGGCGCAGAAGTCGACCATACGGCCCCTTGACCCTGACCGCCAATTATTAAGATCATGGCTGTTCTTCGACCTCAACCCCAATTTTCCACCTGATCCCCATATCACATGATTACATTTGCGTCCAAATATCTATCTCTCTAAGCATTGAATATAATCAACGACTGAACATCCACAGTCCTCTGCGTTACAGAATTCCAAAGAATCGCAACCCTCTGAGCGAAACAAAATCTCCTCATCTCAGTCCTCAATGGTCGACCCTTGTTCCTGAGATGAAACATCCTATTTCTAGACCATCCAGGCAAGGGAAACACCGTCTGAGCATCTAGCCTATCAAACCCTCTGAGAATCTTACGTCTTTCAATGAGATCATACTTAATGCCAATACATTGAGATATAATCCAAAACCGGGCAAAACTGTGGCAGTTGGAGTTTAACGTGAGTATGTTTGAGATCATCCAATTGGACCTAAGAGAGATAGATCAGAGTATTTACTAAATTGTGAGAAGCTTGGAACTTGAGAGGAACAGAGAGGTTCCCACGTACAGGAAGCACTACAATTCAGTGGACAGGCACAAAATATATTCAGAAAGGCTAATGGAATATTGGCCATTATCGCAAGTTATTACAAGCGAACTGGAATACAAAAAGGTGGAAGTACAAGTACATATATAAGACTGTAGGTAAAACACATTTAGTGTATTGTGTTCAATTCTGGACCTCTTTCAATTCCCATTCCAGCACTGTTATCTCTGGAGTTCCCCAAGTATCTATCCTTGGCAACTCATGCTTCCCATCTCCGTGCTGCCCCTCGGTGATTATATCCGAACACAATATTACAGATTGCACATGTATGCTGATGACACCACGCTTTACTTCATCATCTGGTCTCTCGACACCTAAACTCTCTCAGATTTGTCAAACAGCCTGTGCTACATCCAGTACTAAATATCATTGTCTTTGGTCTCTGGCACAAACCCCGTTCCCTAATTACTGACTCTACCTGGTAACTTTCTGAGCCTGAACGAGACTGATCATAATCTTGGTGCCATAATTGAACATTGGATGTGCACCCTACCACATTACTGATCCATCACCACGACCGCCTACTCCGAACTCCATAACTTCGCAAAATCTATCTCTGCCTCAGCTCAGCTGCTGCTGAAAACATGAGCCATTGCTTTTTGACATCTAGACTTGACTTTGCAATGCACTCCTTGCAGCTTACCTACATTCTACCCCACCGTAAACTTTAGATCATCCAAGACTCTGCTGTCCATGGCTTAATTCGCTATAAATCCTGCTTACCAATCATCCCTGTGCTCGCTGACCCACGTTGGCTCCTCGTCTGATAAATGCTCGATTTTATAACATTAATTCTTGTTTTCCAATCCCTCTACGGTCTCGCCTCTCCCGACATCTGTAGTCTCCTCCAACCCGACACTCCTACGAGATCTCTGCGCTGCTCCAGTTCTGGCCTCTTGAATATCTCCGGTAACTGGGAGGCCAGAGGATTGGGAATTTTTTTTAACAGCAAAGGATGACTAAAAAAAAAACTCAGAGAGGAAAGATAGATTATGAGAGTAAATTAGCAAGAAATATAAACAAACAGATAGTAAGAGCTTCAACAGGTATAAACAAAGGACGAGAGTAGCAAAAGTAAATATTGGTCCCTTACATGATGAGACTGGTGAAAACATAATGGGGAACAGGGAAGTGGCTAATACTTTGAATACATATTTTGTATCGGTTTTTATGGTAGAATAAAAACATCGCAATAAAAATAATCAAGGGGGTATAGGGAGGGAGGAACTTTAAACTATCCTTATCACTAAAGTAAAAGCACTCGGTAAAATATGGCGACTAAAGATGGACAAGTCATCTGGACCTAGTGGCCTGCATCCTAGGATCTTAACAGAAGTTGCTGCGGAGATACTGGATGCATTGGTTCTAATCTAGTAAAATATCCTGGAGTTTGTAGAGGGCTCGGTGGATTGGAAAACCGCAAATGCAACACCCCTATTTGAAAAGGAGGCAGATAGAAAGCAGGAAACTATAGACCAGTTAGACTAATATCTGTCGTTGGATAATTGCTGGAGTTCATTATTAAGCAAGCAATAGCAGGACATTTGGAAACCAATAATAAAGTCAAGCGGAGTCAGCTGTGTTTTATGAAAGGGAAATCATGTTCGACAAATTTTCTGGAGTTGTTTGAGGATATAAAAGGGGGAACCAGTGGATGTGATGTGTTTGGATTTCCAGAAGGCAGTCTATAAAGTGTCACATAAAGGGTTACTGCACAAGATAAGAGTGCACGGGGTTTGGGGAAATATATTACCATGGATAGCGGACTGGCTACCGAACAGAAAACATAGAGTCTGGAATAATGCAACATTTTCCGGTTGGCAAATGATAAAGACTGCGGTGCAAGTGTCTCAACTATTTACAATCTATAATAATTATTTGGATGAAGGGTCCATGTAATGTTGTCAAGTTTGCTAATGATACAATGATGGGTGGGAAAGCAAATTGTGAGGAGGACACAGAAAATCTGGCAGGAAACATAAAAAAGCAAATTATTATTTAAATGGAGAATAATTGCGAAATGCTGCAGTACAGAGTGAACTGGGGTCCGTGTGCATGACACATAAAAATTTGGTATGCAGATACAGCAAATAATTGGGAAGGCAAATGGAATGTTAACCTTTATTGCAAGGTGTAAAGAGTATAAAAGCAGACAAGTCCTACAAATCTGTGTAAAGTATTGGTGAGAAAACTCCTAGAGTACTGTGTACGAATTTGGTCTCATTATACAAGCAGGGATATACTTGCATTGGAGGCTATTCAGAGATGGTTCACTAGGTTGCTTCTTGAGATGAACAGGTTGACTTGTGAAGAAAGGTTGAGCAAGTTGGGCATATACTCCTTGGCGTTTAGAAGAATGAGAGTTGATCTTATTGAAACATACAAGATACTGAGAGGGCTCGTCACGGTAGATGCAGAGAGGATTTTTCCCCTCGTGGGTTATTCAAGAGCTAGAGGGCATAGTTTTAAAATAAGGGGTCGCCCATTCAGAGCGGAAATAAGGAGGAATTTTTCTCTCAGTGTGTCTTACATCTCTGGATTTCTCTGCCAAGGAAAGCTGTGGAGGCTGGGTCACTGAATATTTTTAAGTGGAGATAGGCAGCTTTTTGAGTGATTAGGGTGTAAAGGGTGATGGGGAGCGATCAAGGAAGTGGAATTGATTCCGTGATCAGATCAGCCATGATCTTAATAAATGGCGGAGCAGGCTCGACGGGCCAAATGGCCTATGCTTGCTCCTATTTCTTGTGTTCTTAATCGCTCAACCTTTGACAGCTGTACCTTCAGCTGAAAAGGCATAAGCTTTCTAATTCCCTCCCTAAACATCTACGCCTCTCTGACGCCTTCTCCTTCTTTAACACGCTCTTTATACCCTACCTCTTTGTCCAAACTTTTGATCACCTGCGCTAATATCTCCTTAAGTGACTCGTTGTCACATTTTGTTCGATAAAGATCCTGTGAAGTGCCTTGAGATTCTTTACTATGTTAAAGGCGCTGAATAAATGTAATTTAATGTTGTTGTGCACCGCGCAAGAGGAATGATATATTAGCCAGAATAACACGAAGCATTTATTTTTTGGTATCAGCGAATAGCACACGGAAGAGAAACGTGTTGATTTGGTGAATTGCAAACATTCCTTTAAAGCCATAAAGTTCACAGTGTATATTTATACATTGAAGAAGTGCCAGTCAGTGCCTGGTAATCAGTTGGCCCAGTACATCACCATGTTTTCTCTAACACTTACCCTTCACGTTCCTATTTCACAGTCTCAGTGTATACATTCTTATCATTTCATTGGAACAGAGGCAGCTGGAATGGATAGGGGAGGTTCATCACGTGTAAGACTGAAGAGTTGTTCTTCAAATTACAACAGGCAGAGATTGCGATGTAAAAGTGCGTGTTGTTTACATTAATCAACGATTAATGCAACAGAACAACATTACGAAAAAGCTGCGACCGAGATGTAGTCCCACTTTTGTGTGTAGACACTTTACAGTTTTATTTTTTGGAGATTTCTAGCGAAATATTGTACAAACATTCTTTCAATTTCGCTAGAACTAACGATGGAGAATATATTTTCTTATATTTACTGTATCAGTAATGGAGCAATTATTCCTTGCCCGTTTAGGCTATTCCAAGTGAAAACAACGAGGGCCATTTTGTACATCCAAGTGAGCTGGCAGTGTTATGTTTAAGATTCGGGCCTGTAGCTCTCTCATTAATGGATACAGCTACTTGTGTTTAAAGTGGAGACAGCAAATTTGGTAAAAAGGAGAACGAAAGAGGGATAATAAAATTATAGCTTATCTCTGCTAGAGGCAAAGTAACAGTATTCCATTTTCGGGACACAACTCACTCGCTGCAGTTTCAATCTTTTTCCCTTTCCTGATGCAATGTCCAATCTCAGCTGTACGGACAAAGGACTGCGGCTGAGCGGTGGGCACTAGGAGGATAGAACAACGAAGCTGTTCTCATCTGGGAGCAGTAATGAACTTGTCTGTCCAACCTATCGGGAGGCTCCAAAGGGCGTTGCAGCGAGGGTTGACCAAAAGAGTGTGACATGCAGGAAGGTACCAAAGAACTTTACAACCAGGGAGGTTCCAAAGCGCTTTACACCCAGGGAGGTTCCAAAGGGCTTTACACCCAGAGACGTTCCAAAGTGCTTTACACCTAGAAAGGTTCCAAAGGGCTTTACACCCAGGGAGGTTCAATGGAGCTTTACAGCGAGGGAGGTTCCAAAGTGCTTTACACCCAGAGATGTTCCAAAGATATTTACACCCAGGGAGTTTCCAAAGATATTTACACTCAGGGAGGTTCCAAAGTGTTTCATACCCAGTGAGGTTCCAAAGTGCTTCACACCCGGGGAGTTTCCAAAGAGATGTATCCCCAGGGAGGATCGAAAGTGTTTTACACGCAGGGAGCTTCCAAAGAGATTTATACCCAGGGAGTTTCCAAAGATATTTACACCCAGCAAGGTTCCAAAGTGTTTTACACCCGGAGGTTCCAAAGTGTTTCACAGCCAGGCAAGTTCCAAAGTGTTTTACACCAAGGGTGGTTGCAAAGTGTTTTCATGCAGAGAGGTTCCAAAGTGTTTTACAACCAGGGAGGTTCCAAAGAACATTACACCCAGGGAGGTTCCAAAGTGCATTACACCCAGGGAGGTTCCAAAGGGCATTACACCCAGGGAGGTTCCAAAGAGTATTACACCCAGGGAGGTTCCAAAGTGTTTTACACCCAGGGAGGTTCCAAAGTGTTTTACACCCATGGAGGTTCCAAAGTGTTTTACTCCCAGGGAGGTTCCAAAGTGTTTTACACATAGGGAGGTTCCAAAGTGTTTTACACCCAGGGAGGTTCCAAAGAGCATTACACCCGGGATGGGGGGTGGTTCCAAAGTGTTTGACACCCACAGGGAGGTTTCAAAATGTTTTACACCCAAGGAGGTTCGAAGGCGATTTACACCCAGGGAGGTTCACTGGAGCTTTACACCCAGTGAGGTTCCAAAGTGTTTTACATCCAGGGAGATTCCAAATTGTTTTTCTCCCAGGGAGGTTCCAAAGTATTTCAGACCCAGGGAGGATCCAAAATTTTTTACACCCAGGAAGGTTCCAAAGTGTTTTACTCCCAGGGAGGATCCAAGGCGATGTACTCCCAAGAAGGTTCCATGGAGCTTCACACCCAGGGAGGTTCCAAGGTGCTTTATATTGAAGTGTAGTCACTGTTGTAATGCAGGGAAACGTGGCAGCGGATTTGCACTCAGCAAAGTTCCACCTACCGAGAAATAAATACAGGCGCAGATAATCAGTTTTGGTGATATTTGTTGAGCGATAAGCATTGGTCAGGGCATCGGCAGAACATTTACTCACTTCTTGAAAATAATACACTCAGATCCTTGGCATCCACCTGAGAGGGAAGACGGAACCTCGGTTTAAAGTCTCACTTGAAAGACAGCACCATCTGACAAAGAAGCATTCCATCAGTACTGCACTGGCGGGTCAGCCTGTAATGGGACTTGAACCCACATTCTTCTAACTGAGGTGCAAGAGGGCTACCACGGCTGAGTGCATCCACCTCAAAAACCAAGTTATTCCTAAAGATACAACTGACTTACTGCACTAAGGTAAGTGTCAGCATCCATAGGACATGACGGGTCACTTGGAAATAAAATAAATCAGTTTACAACATTAAATTGGGTGATAAAGTGTATGTTTCCACTGTGGAGAATAGGAATGACCAGCGGGTTTGGAGAATTGGAACGAAAGACTACAGTGCAGAGCTTAATGGAGGTTGAGTGCTGGAATAGCTAGTTTCGTTATAGAAGTAATTTAACAACTAGATTCAATGGATATTTCAGCGCGTTCTTTAACTGCTGTCTGAAGTTACTCTGAGTCACTGTATAAATAAACGTGTTAGTGCAGCAGCTTAGGAGCTGAAGCATGTTTCCACTTTCCTGCAGAATAAATTTGGGGTCATTGAAATAATTATTGTTTTCAATTCGGACACAGAGAAAATTGATAACATACGTCAACCACAACAGGATGAAACTTCCCGAGATGGTGAAGAGTAAAATTATGGACTTTCGCCGGCTCTCCATCTCTGGATCACTCTGACTCGCTCCATTGTTTTGGGCCCGGAGTCTCCTGCGGACCCTACTAGCCCCTAGAATGTATCTGACGGTCACAGCATTGAGCAGTAACATCAGGAGGAACGGTGCACACGGGGTTAGAATACGGTCCAGCCAGGCAAACGCTGTCCAAGCGGGTGAAACATAAAAAGTAAGTTTTATGTTGCAGTACCAGGCCACCTTATTAATAGTAAATAATGGCTCATACGTGAAGTAGAAAGGGATGTTTTTTAAACAACTCAGGGCACAGACCACTCCTATCACCACAGCCGCCGTTGTCTCGGTGCAGTATTTTGTTTTCAGCTTCTGGCAACAAATGGCCACACATCGATCAAAGGTGAACGCGACCGTTAACCAGACAGAACTGTCTCTTGATGAATAAATGAGCACAGTGCTGATGCTGCACGCTGGTGTGGTGGACAGAATGCTATTCCGGAAATAGATACCACCAATTCTATTCAATATCACAGCGGTGATAATGACCAGGAGATCGGTCACCGCCATGAACACCAGGTACCGAGTGATACACCTGGAGAGACCGCACCTTCCTCGGGACAGGATCACAATCGCCGCGATGTTCGCTGCAAAAAGGAGCAAAATGGAAATTACACATCAGACTACCATCATAAGAACATAAGCACATATGAAATAGGAGCAGGAGTAGGCAATTTGCCTCCCACCGCACCCCCCTCCCCCGGGCCTGCTCCGCCATTTAATAAGATCATGGCTGATTTGATCATGGATCAGCTCCACTTCCTTGCCCAACCCCCCGAAACCTTCTTTCACTTATCGCTCAAAAATCTGTTTATCTCCGCCTTAATTATCTTCAGTGACCCAGCCTCCATAGCCATTCAAAGTCTTAGTTTGACTGGACTTGGTTTCTGAGTTCATTACCTGATCAGTTAATGGAAACCAATCAATTTGCCAGATCAGCAGAGCTTTACTAAATACGGAACAATATGGAATCGCAGGTAAAGCGTTTTGCTCGATAGACTTGAAGCTATAATCGCCTGAACTCGGCACAAAAAGAGATGAAAGCGAAACTGACCATAGTAAAGAACAGACATAAACTAATAGTTAATGAATAATTTATCCCAACATTAAATAGGACAAGCTAAACATAATGTCACCTTGAAAATTGATGGTAGAAAGAGTGCGATCGACTCCTATTTACACCTCAGGAGAATCGTAAAATTCCCATATGGAATGACTCCATATTACGATTGTTGCTATCTGGTTAATGGAGCAGCCATTCTGCTAATGGGTGGTTAAAAAAGGCAATGAGATCATTGACCAGCAAACTGCACCTTTGTGATATTGTTTGAGGGACAAATGTTGGTCAGGGCACAACTCCCAGCACTCGGTCCAGTTGTTCCTTGACCATTAGACAGTGTCATGGTATCCAGTATCACTGTAATGGCGGCACTGCAGAGAACCTGTCAGTGACAGCTGGGTTGAGCCTATAAACTGCAGGATAAGTGGTGAGGGAGCGTTGTATGGGATCCACTCAGTGAGAGCCAGAGGTGAGTCCATAACCTGTGAGATAGAAGGTGAGGGAGCGTATAGTGTGAGCCACTTCTTGAGAGCTGGGGGTGAGTATATAAATTGCGCGATAAGTGGTGAGAGAGTGTTTAATCGGAGCCACTCAGTGAGAGCCGGGAGTGAGTCCATAACCTGTGGGATAGGTGGTGAGGGAGCGTTTAATGGGAGCCAGTCAGTGAGCGTCGGGTGCGAGTACATAATCTGTGGGATTGGTGGTGAGGGTGCATTTAATGTGAAGCACTCAGTGAGAGCCGGGGGTGAGCCTATAAACTGTGAGATAGCTGGTGAGGGAGCGTATAGTGTGAGCCACTCCATGAGAGCCGAGGTGAGTCTATAAACTGCGGGATAGGTGGTGAGGGAGAGTTTAATGGGAGTCACTCAATGAGTGCCGGGGGTGAGTCTATAAAATGCGGGACAAGTGGTGAGGGAGCATTTAGTGTGAGCCACTCAGTGAGAGCTGGTGGTGAGTCTGTAACCCATTGGACAGGTGGTGAGGGAGCGTTTAATGGGAACCACTCAGTGAGAGCCGGGGGTGAGCCTATAAACTGTGGGATAGGTGGTGAGGGAGCATATAGTGTGAGCCACTCCATGAGAGCTGAGGTGAGTCTATAAACTGCGGGATAGGTGGTGAGGGAGCGTTTAGTCTCAGCCAGTCAGTGAGAGCTGGGGGTGAGTCTATAACCCATTGGATAGGTGGTGAGGGCACGTTTAATGGGAGCCATTCAGTGACCGCCGGTGGTGAGTTTATAACCTGATGAATACTTGATGAGGGTGCGTTTAATGGGAGCCACTCAGTGAGAGCCGTGGTCAGTCTATAATATGCGTGATACGTGTTCAGGGAGCGTTTAACATGAGCCACTCAGTGACAGCCGGGGGTGTGTCCATAACCTGTGGGTTAGGTGGTGAGGGAGCGTTTAATGGGAGCTACTCAGTGACAGCCAGGGATGAGTCTATAACCTACGGGATAGGTGGTGAGGGAGTGTTTAATGGGAACCACTCAGTGAGAACCTGGGGTGAGTCTATAACTTGTGGCATAGGTGGTCAGGGAGCGTATAGTGTAAGCACTTCTTGAGAGCCGGGGATGAGCCTATAAACTGTGGGATAGGTGGTGAGGGAGCGTATAGTGTAAGCTACTCGTTGAGAGCCGGGGGTGAGCCTATAAACTGCGGGATAGGTGGTGAGGGAGCGTTTAATGAGAGCCACTTAATGAGAGCTGGGGGTGAGTCCATAACCTGTGGGATAGAAGGTGATGGAGAGTATTGTGTGAGCCACTCCGTGAGAGCCGTGGGTGAGTCCATAACCTGTGGGATAGGTGGTGAGGGAGTGTTTAATGGGAGCCACTCAATGAGAGCCAGGGGTGAGTCCATAACTTGAGGGATAGGTAGTGAGGGAGCGTTTAGTGTGAGCCAGTCAGTGAGCGCCGGGTGTTAGTCCATAACTTGTGGGATAGGTAGTGAGGGAGCGTTTAGTGTGAGCCACTCAGTGAGAGCTGGGGGTGAGTCTATAACTCATTGGATAGGTGGTGAGGGAGCCTTTAATGTGAGTCATTCAGTGACAGCCGGGGGTGAGCTTATAACCTGCGGCATAGTTGGAGAGGGAGCGTTTAATGGGAGCCACTCAGTGAGAGCCGGGGTCTGTCTAGAACCTGCGTGAAACGTGTTGAGGGAGCGTTTAATGGGAGCCACTAAGTGACAGTCGGGGATGAGCTTATAGCCTGCGGGATAGGTGGTGACGGAGTGTTTAATGGGAGCCACGCATTCAGAATCGGACATGCAACAAGAAGCAGATTGTAAAAGACACGTTAAATGTTGTGAATCATTTCAGAGGTGGTGGATGTGGACCATGCCACAAGGGATGATGAACGGTCGGGTTAAATTTGGATTTTGGCTCCCGGTTTGAAGATGGGATTAGGAGTTACACGGAAACATCATGGAGAAGCAAATGAGCCACTGGTTGACCGGCTCCAGTAAAATGACCAAGGGGTTGCTCCAATCTGAAGTAGGAGGCCGAGGGCCAAGCAGAGAATGATACAGCACAGAAGTAAACCATTCGGCCCATCGTGCCTGTGCAGGCTCTTTGACAGAGCTATCGCCTGTTCTCCTCTCGGAACCGTGCTATTTCCACCTTAGAGTACTTATCGAATTCTCTTTAGAAAGTTACTATTGAATCTGCCTCCACCACCCTTTCAAGCATTGCATTCCAGATCACAACAACACGCTGCATCAAAAATGATTCCTCCTGATTCAGTCAAGAATGCTGCCACTGAACCAAAGCTGAGACAAAGGTTCACAGCCATATTACTTTCCCCAAGTCTTTTTTTTAAGTTCCAGGACATACCAAATTCATGGTGATGATTTCCACAGACAGTTGCACATACACATAGACATTTTTATAGATAGACAGACACAGAGACACACACACAAAAATTTACACGCACCAACGGACATGCACAGATGCCTTAGACATCTCGAGGGATAGACAGGCTGAATCACTGTTGCAACTTTGGCTGATTTTTGTGATTTACTATCCGTATGTATCGTGAATATTGCAGATTAATGAAAGAAAGAAAACAGCGGCGGTATTGAAAGGTGTGGGACGTTGTTCCGTCTATCTCAGAATCAGTTTTGCAGGGACCTGGTTAAATTGTCAAACAGAATGAAATATGCTGAGAAACGGAGTCGGCAGGATTCAAATCTATGCGGGGAAACCCGAATGGATTTTTAATCAATGGCCTTAACAACTGGGCCACGACTACTGGCTCGCTGTCTTTTTAAATGTTACTCAGTTAAAACTCAACCATCCATCTCTGTGCAGCAGACGGCCACAGAATCGTGAAAAAGTCACCGTTTGCTAAAAATCTGGAAGAGGCTGTATTTTTTTTGCTCTATATTGCTCTGGAATTTTTTTATATGAATCTATACCAAGAAACAGAAGCAAAATTCTGCCTTTTGTAAAATGCAGCCTCCCCGTTAGGGAATTGAACCGTGGTGTCCCGTGTGAGAGGCGGGGATATTCACCACTTTCCCACAAGGAATTGATGCGAATGGGTTTTGTCAAAGCAATATTAGAGCTGTGAATAGAACTGGACATCATGAGAAGTCGACAGACAGATTGAGAGACAGAGACAAACCGACAAACTTGAAGAGATCGACAGCGAGATCGAGACAACGAGAGACAGCAAGTGTGAGACTGATAACGAGAGGCAGACTGAATGAGAAAAAGACTCTCAAACACATACATCTAAAGAGATCTGTGTTTGTGATATATAAAGAGAAAGAGGGAAAGAGTGAGAGAAAGACAATGATAAAGACAGTGACAAGGAGAGAGACAGATGGAGAGAGAGCGACAGATAGACAGAGAGACAAAGATACAAAAAGAAAATGTTGGAAATTCTCAGCAGGTTAGAGACAGGAACTAACAGCGACAGGCAAAGAGAGACAGGCAGGCAGAGACATAGATAGACAGAGATGATGGGAAAGAGTGAGACAGTCAGACAGAGAGACTGAGAGAATCCCATTGGAACACATTGGACACCGTGAGAAATAGACAGGCACATTGAGAGACAGAGACAAACAGCGAAACAGGGAGAAACAGACAGCGAGGTAGAGACAGAGAGAGACAGAAAGTTTGAGACTGAGAGGGAGGGTCAGACTGAGTGAGGCAAAGACTCAAACACATACATATACAGAGATGTGTTTGTGTGATTTATAAAGAGAGGGAGGGAAAGAGTGAGATAAAAACAGGGACAAGGAGAGAGACAAAGAGGGAGACAGATAGAGAGAAAGATAAATAGAGAGAGACATCGAGACAAAAAGAGAAAATGATGGAAATATTCATCAGGTTAGAGACAGGGACGAGCAGAGACAGGCAAAGCCATGGACAGACATAGATGATGGGAAAGAACGAGACAGTCAGACAGAGAGTATGACAGAATCCCATTGGAACAGAACTGGATACAGTGTGAAGGAGACAGATTGAGAGACAGAGACAAACAGAGAAACAGGGACAGACAGAGTGAATCAGAGAGAGGCAGACTGAGAGAGACAAAGACTCAAACACACAGACACATATACAGCTCTCTAAAGACAGAGCGCGAGGCAGAGACTGAGCGATACAGATACATTTCACAATTTCATTTCATTATCTGCTCAGATTGTCACCGAGCTGCAGAAAAATGCAAATGCAACAGATGAAAATCAGTTATCACTGAGCAGAATGAGAGATATCACTGTTTAATTAAGTAATTACCAGGAGTGGGGTTCGAACCCACGCAGGTATAAACCCATTGGATCTTAAGCCCAACGCCTTAACCACTCGGCCATCCTGGTGCCGTCAGCGATTGGATTCTGTCTATGTGAGAATCTGGGCTTCAACTCCACCTCCACAGACACACACAAACACATCGGGTTTCAGGGAGCATTTCCGAACATTTTTCGGAATATTGACACGGGGGCAACTCTCCCATTCTTTTTCGAGTAATGCTCAAGGACCTCTCACAACCACCCGAGTGCGCAGACGGAGCTGCAATTTAACATTTCATCCGAAAGTCAACAGTTTCAACAATGCAAAATTCCCCAAATGCTGCAGTTGAGTGTTAGCCAAGATTATATGCTCAAGTCTCAGGAGTGCGACTTGAACACACAAACTCCTGATTCAGTCAAGAATGCTGCCACTGAACCAAAGCTGAGACAAAAGTTCACAGCCATATTACTTTCCCCAAGTCTTTTTTTTAAGTTCCAGGACATACCAAATTCATGGTGATGATTTCCACAGACAGTTGCACATACACATAGACATTTTTATAGAGAGACAGACACAGAGACACACACACACAAATTTACACGCACCAACGGACATGCACAGATGCCTTAGACATCTCGAGGGATCGACAGGCTGAATCACTGTCGCAACTTTGGCTGATTTTTGCGATTTTCTATCCGTATGTCTCGTGAATATTGCAGATTAATGAAAGAAAGAAAACAGCGGCGGCATTGAAAGGTGTGGGACGTTGTTCCGTCTATCTCAGAATCAGTTTTGCAGGGCCCTCGTTAAATTGTCAAACAGAATGAAATATGCTGAGAAACGGAGTCGGCAGGATTCAAATCTATGCGGGGAAACCCGAATGGATTTTTCGTCTATGGCCTTAACCAATGGGCCACGACTACTGGCTCGCTGCCTTTTTAAATGTTACTCAGTTAAAACTCAACCAATCATCTCTGTGCAGCAGACGGCCACAGAATCGTGAAAAAGTCACCGTTTGCTAAAAATCTTGAAGAGGCTGTATTTTTGCTGCTCTATATTGCTCTGGAACTTTTTAATATGAATCTATACCAAGAAACAGAAGCAAAATTCTGCCTCTTGTAAAATGCAGGCTTCCCGTTAGGGAACTGAACCGTGGTCTCCCGTGTGACATGTGGGGATATTCACCACTTTCCCATGAGGAATTGATGCGCGTGGCTTTTGTCAAAGCAATATTCGAGCTGAGAATAGAACTGGACACCATGAGAAGTCGACAGACACATTGCGATACAGAGACAAACCGACAAACAGGGAGAGACAGGCAGCGAGATCGAGACAACGAGAGACAGCAAGTGTGAGACTGAAAATGAGAGGCAGACTGAGTGAGAAAAAGACTCTCAAACACATACATCTAAAGAGATCTGTGTGTGTGATCTATAAAGAGAAAGAGAGAAAGAGTGTGAGAAAGACAATCATAAAGAAAGTGACAAGGAGAGAGACAGATGGAGAGAGAGCGACAGATAGACAGAGAGACAAAGAAATAAAAAGAAAATGTTGGAAATTCTCAGCAGGTTAGAGACAGGAAGTACCAGCGACAGGCAAAGAGAGACAGGCAGGCAGAGACATAGATGGACAGAGATGATGGGAAAGAGTGAGACAGTCAGACAGAGACTGAGAGAATCCCATTGGAACACAACTGGACACCGTGAGAAAGAGACAGGCACATTGAGAGACAGAGACAAACAGCAAAACAGGGAGAAACTGACAGCGAGGTAGAGACAGAGAGAGACAGAAAGTTTGAGACTGAGAGTTAGGGTCAGACTGAGTGAGGCAAAGACTCAAACACATACATATACAGAGATGTGTTTGTGTGATTTATGAAGAGAGGGAGGGAAAGAGTGAGAGAAAGACAGGGACAAGGAGAGCGACAAAGAGGGAGACAGATAGAGAGAAAGATAAATAGAGAGAGAGAGACATCGAGACAACAACAGAAAATGATGGAAATACTCATCAGGTTAGAGACAGGGACGAGCAGAGACAGGCAAAGGCAGAGATGATGGGAAAGAACGAGACAGTCAGACAGAGAGTATGACAGAATCCCATTGGAACAGAACTGGATACCGTGTGAAGGAGACAGATTGAGAGACAGAGACAAACAGAGAAACAGGGACAGACAGAGTGAATCAGAGAGAGGCAGACTGAGAGAGACAAAGACTCAAACACACAAATACATATACAGCTCTCGAAACACAGAGCGAGAGGCAGAGACTGAGCGATACAGATACATTTCACAATTTCATTTCATTATCTGCTCAGATTGTCCCCGAGCTACAGAAAAATGCAAATGCAACAGATGAAAATCAGTTATCACTGAGCACAATGGGAGAAATCACTGTTTAATTAAGTAATTACCAGGAGTGGGGCTCGAACACTCGCGGGTATAAACCCATTGGATCTTAAGCCCAACGCCTTAACCACTCGGCCATCCTGGTGCCGTCAGTGATTGGATTCTGTCTATGTGAGAATCTGGGCTTCAACTCCACCTCCACAGACACACACAAACACATCGGTTTTCAGGGAGTATTTGCGAACATTTTTCGGAATATTGACACGGGGGCAACTCTCCTATTCTTTTTCGAGTAATGCTCTGGGACCTCTCACAACCACCCGAGTGCGTAGACGGAGCTTCAATTTAACATTTCATCCGAAAGTCAACAGTTTCAACAATGCAAAATTCCCCAAATGCTGCAGTTGAGTGTTCGCCAAGATTATATGCTCAAGTCTCAAGAGTGCGACTTGAACACACAAACTCCTGATTCAGTCAAGAATGCTGCCACTGAACCAAAGCTGAGACAAAAGTTCACAGCCATATTACTTTCCCAATTCTTTTTTTTAAGTTCCAGGACATACCAAATTCATGGTGATGATTTCCACAGACAGTTGCACATACACATAGACATTTTTACAGATAGACAGACACAGAGACACACACACAAAAATTTACACGCACCAACGGACATGCACCGATGCCTTAGACATCTCGAGGGATAGACAGGCTGAAACATTGTCGCAACTTTGGCTGATTTTTGCGATTTTCTATCCGAATGTATCGTGAATATTGCAGATTAATGAAAGAAAGAAAATAGCGGCGGCATTGAAAGGTGTGGGACGTTGTTCCGTCTATCTCAGAATCAGTTTTGCAGGGACCTGGTTAAATTGTCAAACAGAATGAAATATGCTGAGAAACGGAGTCGGCAGGATTCAAATCTATGCGGGGAAACCCGAATGGATTTTTAATCAATGGCCTTAACAACTGGGCCACGACTACTGGCTCGCTGTCTTTTTAAATGTTACTCAGTTAAAACTCAACCATCCATCTCTGTGCAGCAGACGGCCACAGAATCGTGAAAAAGTCACCGTTTGCTAAAAATCTGGAAGAGGCTGTATTTTTTTTGCTCTATATTGCTCTGGAATTTTTTTATATGAATCTATACCAAGAAACAGAAGCAAAATTCTGCCTTTTGTAAAATGCAGCCTCCCCGTTAGGGAATTGAACCGTGGTGTCCCGTGTGAGAGGCGGGGATATTCACCACTTTCCCACAATGAATTGATGCGAATGGGTTTTGTCAAAGCAATATTAGAGCTGTGAATAGAACTGGACATCATGAGAAGTCGACAGACAGATTGAGAGACAGAGACAAACCGACAAACTTGAAGAGATCGACAGCGAGATCGAGACAACGAGAGACAGCAAGTGTGAGACTGATAACGAGAGGCAGACTGAATGAGAAAAAGACTCTCAAACACATACATCTAAAGAGATCTGTGTTTGTGATATATAAAGAGAAAGAGGGAAAGAGTGAGAGAAAGACAATGATAAAGACAGTGACAAGGAGAGAGACAGATGGAGAGAGAGCGACAGATAGACAGAGAGACAAAGATACAAAAAGAAAATGTTGGAAATTCTCAGCAGGTTAGAGACAGGAACTAACAGCGACAGGCAAAGAGAGACAGGCAGGCAGAGACATAGATAGACAGAGATGATGGGAAAGAGTGAGACAGTCAGACAGAGAGACTGAGAGAATCCCATTGGAACACATTGGACACCGTGAGAAATAGACAGGCACATTGAGAGACAGAGACAAACAGCGAAACAGGGAGAAACAGACAGCGAGGTAGAGACAGAGAGAGACAGAAAGTTTGAGACTGAGAGGGAGGGTCAGACTGAGTGAGGCAAAGACTCAAACACATACATATACAGAGATGTGTTTGTGTGATTTATAAAGAGAGGGAGGGAAAGAGTGAGAGAAAAACAGGGACAAGGAGAGAGACAAAGAGGGAGACAGATAGAGAGAAAGATAAATAGAGAGAGACATCGAGACAAAAAGAGAAAATGATGGAAATATTCATCAGGTTAGAGACAGGGACGAGCAGAGACAGGCAAAGCCATGGACAGACATAGATGATGGGAAAGAACGAGACAGTCAGACAGAGAGTATGACAGAATCCCATTGGAACAGAACTGGATACAGTGTGAAGGAGACAGATTGAGAGACAGAGACAAACAGAGAAACAGGGACAGACAGAGTGAATCAGAGAGAGGCAGACTGAGAGAGACAAAGACTCAAACACACAGACACATATACAGCTCTCTAAAGACAGAGCGCGAGGCAGAGACTGAGCGATACAGATACATTTCACAATTTCATTTCATTATCTGCTCAGATTGTCACCGAGCTGCAGAAAAATGCAAATGCAACAGATGAAAATCAGTTATCACTGAGCAGAATGAGAGATATCACTGTTTAATTAAGTAATTACCAGGAGTGGGGTTCGAACCCACGCAGGTATAAACCCATTGGATCTTAAGCCCAACGCCTTAACCACTCGGCCATCCTGGTGCCGTCAGCGATTGGATTCTGTCTATGTGAGAATCTGGGCTTCAACTCCACCTCCACAGACACACACAAACACATCGGGTTTCAGGGAGCATTTCCGAACATTTTTCGGAATATTGACACGGGGGCAACTCTCCCATTCTTTTTCGAGTAATGCTCAAGGACCTCTCACAACCACCCGAGTGCGCAGACGGAGCTGCAATTTAACATTTCATCCGAAAGTCAACAGTTTCAACAATGCAAAATTCCCCAAATGCTGCAGTTGAGTGTTAGTCAAGATTATATGCTCAAGTCTCAGGAGTGCGACTTGAACACACAAACTCCTGATTCAGTCAAGAATGCTGCCACTGAACCAAAGCTGAGACAAAAGTTCACAGCCATATTACTTTCCCCAAGTCTTTTTTTTAAGTTCCAGGACATACCAAATTCATGGTGATGATTTCCACAGACAGTTGCACATACACATAGACATTTTTATAGAGAGACAGACACAGAGACACACACACACAAATTTACACGCACCAACGGACATGCACAGATGCCTTAGACATCTCGAGGGATCGACAGGCTGAATCACTGTCGCAACTTTGGCTGATTTTTGCGATTTTCTATCCGTATGTCTCGTGAATATTGCAGATTAATGAAAGAAAGAAAACAGCGGCGGCATTGAAAGGTGTGTGACGTTGTTCCGTCTATCTCAGAATCAGTTTTGCAGGGCCCTCGTTAAATTGTCAAACAGAATGAAATATGCTGAGAAACGGAGTCGGCAGGATTCAAATCTATGCGGGGAAACCCGAATGGATTTTTCGTCTATGGCCTTAACCAATGGGCCACGACTACTGGCTCGCTGCCTTTTTAAATGTTACTCAGTTAAAACTCAACCAATCATCTCTGTGCAGCAGACGGCCACAGAATCGTGAAAAAGTCACCGTTTGCTAAAAATCTTGAAGAGGCTGTATTTTTGCTGCTCTATATTGCTCTGGAACTTTTTAATATGAATCTATACCAAGAAACAGAAGCAAAATTCTGCCTCTTGTAAAATGCAGGCTTCCCGTTAGGGAACTGAACCGTGGTCTCCCGTGTGACATGCGGGGATATTCACCACTTTCCCATGAGGAATTGATGCGCGTGGCTTTTGTCAAAGCAATATTCGAGCTGAGAATAGAACTGGACACCATGAGAAGTCGACAGACACATTGCGATACAGAGACAAACCGACAAACAGGGAGAGACAGACAGCGAGATCGAGACAACGAGAGACAGCAAGTGTGAGACTGAAAATGAGAGGCAGACTGAGTGAGAAAAAGACTCTCAAACACATACATCTAAAGAGATCTGTGTGTGTGATCTATAAAGAGAAAGAGAGAAAGAGTGTGAGAAAGACAATCATAAAGAAAGTGACAAGGAGAGAGACAGATGGAGAGAGAGCGACAGATAGACAGAGAGACAAAGAAATAAAAAGAAAATGTTGGAAATTCTCAGCAGGTTAGAGACAGGAAGTACCAGCGACAGGCAAAGAGAGACAGGCAGGCAGAGACATAGATGGACAGAGATGATGGGAAAGAGTGAGACAGTCAGACAGAGACTGAGAGAATCCCATTGGAACACAACTGGACACCGTGAGAAAGAGACAGGCACATTGAGAGACAGAGACAAACAGCAAAACAGGGAGAAACTGACAGCGAGGTAGAGACAGAGAGAGACAGAAAGTTTGAGACTGAGAGTTAGGGTCAGACTGAGTGAGGCAAAGACTCAAACACATACATATACAGAGATGTGTTTGTGTGATTTATGAAGAGAGGGAGGGAAAGAGTGAGAGAAAGACAGGGACAAGGAGAGCGACAAAGAGGGAGACAGATAGAGAGAAAGATAAATAGAGAGAGAGAGACATCGAGACAACAACAGAAAATGATGGAAATACTCATCAGGTTAGAGACAGGGACGAGCAGAGACAGGCAAAGGCAGAGATGATGGGAAAGAACGAGACAGTCAGACAGAGAGTATGACAGAATCCCATTGGAACAGAACTGGATACCGTGTGAAGGAGACAGATTGAGAGACAGAGACAAACAGAGAAACAGGGACAGACAGAGTGAATCAGAGAGAGGCAGACTGAGAGAGACAAAGACTCAAACACACAAATACATATACAGCTCTCTAAACACAGAGCGAGAGGCAGAGACTGAGCGATACAGATACATTTCACAATTTCATTTCATTATCTGCTCAGATTGTCCCCGAGCTACAGAAAAATGCAAATGCAACAGATGAAAATCAGTTATCACTGAGCACAATGGGAGAAATCACTGTTTAATTAAGTAATTACCAGGAGTGGGGCTCGAACACTCGCGGGTATAAACCCATTGGATCTTAAGCCCAACGCCTTAACCACTCGGCCATCCTGGTGCCGTCAGTGATTGGATTCTGTCTATGTGAGAATCTGGGCTTCAACTCCACCTCCACAGACACACACAAACACATCGGTTTTCAGGGAGTATTTGCGAACATTTTTCGGAATATTGACACGGGGGCAACTCTCCTATTCTTTTTCGAGTAATGCTCTGGGACCTCTCACAACCACCCGAGTGCGTAGACGGAGCTTCAATTTAACATTTCATCCGAAAGTCAACAGTTTCAACAATGCAAAATTCCCCAAATGCTGCAGTTGAGTGTTAGCCAAGATTATATGCTCAAGTCTCAAGAGTGCGACTTGAACACACAAACTCCTGATTCAGTCAAGAATGCTGCCACTGAACCAAAGCTGAGACAAAAGTTCACAGCCATATTACTTTCCCAATTCTTTTTTTTAAGTTCCAGGACATACCAAATTCATGGTGATGATTTCCACAGACAGTTGCACATACACATAGACATTTTTACAGATAGACAGACACAGAGACACACACACAAAAATTTACACGCACCAACGGACATGCACCGATGCCTTAGACATCTCGAGGGATAGACAGGCTGAAACATTGTCGCAACTTTGGCTGATTTTTGCGATTTTCTATACGAATGTATCGTGAATATTGCAGATTAATGAAAGAAAGAAAATAGCGGCGGCATTGAAAGGTGTGGGACGTTGTTCCGTCTATCTCAGAATCAGTTTTGCAGGGACCTGGTTAAATTGTCAAACAGAATGAAATATGCTGAGAAACGGAGTCGGCAGGATTCAAATCTATGCAGGGAAACCCGAATGGATTTTTAGTCTATGGCCTTAACCAATGGGCCACGACTACTGGCTCGCTGCCTTTTTTAATGTTACTCAGTTAAAACTCAACCATCCATCTCTGTGCAGCAGACGGCCACAGAATAGTGAAAAAGTCACCGTTTGCTAAAAATCTGGAAGAGGCTGTATTTTTGCTGCACAATATTGCCCTGGAACTTTTTAAAATGTATCTATACCAAGAAACAGAAGCAAAATTCTGCCTTTTGTAAAATGCAGCCTCCCCGTTAGGGAATTGAACAGTGGTCTCCCATGTGACAGGCGGGGATATTCACCACTTTCCCACGAGGAATTGATGCGCATGGATTTTGTCAAAAGCAATATTCGAGCTGTGAATAGAACTGGACACCATGAGAAGTCGACAGACACATTGCGAGACAGAGACAAACCGACAAACAGGGAGAGACAGACAGCGAGATCGAGACAACGAGAGACAGCAAGTGTGAGACTGAAAACGAGAGGCAGACTGAGTGAGAAAAAGACTCTCAAACACATACATCTAAAGAGATCTGTGTGTGTGATCTATAAAGAGAAAGAGGGAAAGAGTGAGAGAAAGACAATCATAAAGAAAGTGACAAGGAGAGAGACAGATGGAGAGAGAGCGACAGATAGACAGAGAGACAAAGAAATAAAAAGAAAATGTTGGAAATTCTCAGCACGTTAGAGACAGGAAGTACCAGCGACAGGCAAAGAGACACAGGCTGGCAGAGACATAGATAGACAGAGATGACGGGAAAGAGTGAAACAGTCAGAGAGAGACTGAGAGAATCCCATTGATACACAACTGGACACCGTGAGAAAGAGACAGGCACATTGAGAGACAGAGAGGCAAACAGCAAAACAGGGAGAAACTGACAGCGAGGTAGAGACAGAGAGAGACAGAAAGTTTGAGACTGAGAGTTAGGGTCAGACTGAGTGAGGCAAAGACTCAAACACATACATATACAGAGATGTGTTTGTCTGATTTATAAAGAGAGGGAGGGAAAGAGTGAGAGAAAGACAGGGACAAGGAGAGAGACAAAGAGGGAGACAGATAGAGAGAAAGATCAATAGAGAGAGAGAGACATCGAGACAAAAATAGAAAATTATGGAAATACTCATCAGGTTAGAGACAGGGACGAGCAGAGACAGGCAAAGACAGAGATGATGGGAAAGAACGAGACAGTCAGACAGAGAGTATGACAGAATCCCATTGGAACAGAACTGGATACCGTGTGAAGGAGACAGATTGAGAGACAGAAACAAACAGAGAAACATGGACAGACAGAGTGAATCAGAGAGAGGCAGACTGAGAGAGACAAAGACTCAAACACACAAATACATATACAGCTCTCTGAAGACAGAGCGAGAGGCAGAGACTGAGCGATACAGATACATTTCACAATTTCATTTCATTATCTGCTCAGATTGTCAATGAGCTGCAGAAAAATGCAAATGCAACAGGTGAAAATCAGTTATCACTGAGCAGAATGGGAAAAATCACTGTTTAATTAAGTAATTACCAGGAGTGGGGTTCGAACCCACGCGGGTATAAACCCATTGGATCTTAAGCCCAACGCCTTAACCACTCGGCCATCCTGGTGCCGTCAGCGATTGGATTCTGTCTATGTGAGAATCTGGGCTTCAACTCCACCTCCACAGACACACACAAACACATCGGGTTTCAGGGAGTATTTGCGAACATTTTTCGGAATATTGACACGGGGGCAACTCTTCTCTTCTTTTTCGAGTAATGCTCTGGGAACTCTCACAACCACCCAAGTGCGTAGACGGAGCTTCAATTTAACATTTCATCCGAAAGTCAACAGTTTCAACAATGCAAAATTCCCCAAATGCTGCAGTTGAGTGTTAGCCAAGATTATATGCTCAAGTCTCAAGAGTGCGACTTGAACACACAAACTCCTGATTCAGTCAAGAATGCTGCCACTGAACCAAAGCTGAGACAAAAGTTCACAGCCATATTACTTTCCCAATTATTTTTTTTTTAAGTTCCAGGACATACCAAATTCATGGTGATGATTTCCACAGACAGTTGCACATACACATAGACATTTTTACAGATAGACAGACACAGAGACAAACACACAAAATTTACACGCACCAACGGACATGCACAGATGCCTTAGACATCTCGAGGGATAGACAGGCTGAATCACTGTCGCAACTTTGGCTGATTTTTGCGATTTTCTATCCGTATGTATCGTGAATATTGCAGATTAATGAAAGAAAGAAATTAGCGGCGGCATTGAAAGGTGTGGGACGTTGTTCCGTCTATCTCAGAATCAGTTTTGCAGGGACCTGGTTAAATTGTCAAACAGAATGAAATATGCTGAGAAACGGAGTCGGCAGGATTCAAATCTATGCAGGGAAACCCGAATGGATTTTTAGTCTATGGCCTTAACCAATGGGCCACGACTACTGGCTCGCTGCCCTTTTTAATGTTACTCAGTTAAAACTCAACCATCCATCTCTGTGCAGCAGACGGCCACAGACTCGTGAAAAAGTCACCGTTTGCTACAAATCTGGAAGAGGCTGTATTTTTCTGCTCTATATTGCCCTGGAACTTTTTAAAATGAATCTATACCAAGAAACAGAAGCAAAATTCTGCCTTTTGTAAAATGCAGCCTCCCCGTTAGGGAATTGAACCGTGGTCTCCCGTGTGACAGGCGGGGATATTCACCACTTTCCCACGAGAAATTGATGCGCATGGATTTTGTCAAAGCAATATTCGAGCTGTGAATAGAACTGAACACTATTAGAAGTCGACAGACACATTGCGAGACAGCGACAAACCGACAAACAGGGAGAGACAGACAGCGAGATCGAGACAATGAGAGACAGCATGTGTGAGACTGAAAACGAGAAGCAGACTGAGTGAGAAAAAGACTCTCAAACACATACATCTAAAGAGATCTGTGTGTGTGATCTATAAAGAGAAAGAGGGAAAGAGTGAGAGAAAGACAATCATAAAGAAAGTGACAAGGAGAGAGACAGATGGAGAGAGAGAGCGACAGATAGACAGAGAGACAAAGAAATAAAAAGAAAATGTTGGAAATTCTCAGCAGGTTAGAGACAGGAAGTACCAGCGACAGGCAAAAAGAGACAGGCAGGCAGAGACATAGATAGACAGAGATGATGGGAAAGAGTGAAACAGTCAGACAGAGACTGAGAGAATCCCATTGGAACACAACTGGACACCGTGAGAAAGAGACAGGCACATTGAGAGACAGAGAGGCAAACAGCAAAACAGGGAGAAACTGACAGCGAGGTAGAGACAGAGAGAGACAGAAAGTTTGAGACTGAGAGTTAGGGTCAGACTGAGTGAGGCAAAGACTCAAACACATACATATACAGAGATGTGTTTGTCTGATTTATAAAGAGAGGGAGGGAAAGAGTGAGAGAAAGACAGGGACAAGGAGAGAGACAAAGAGGGAGACAGATAGAGAGAAAGATAAATAGAGAGAGAGAGACATCGAGACAAAAATAGAAAATGATGGAAATACTCATCAGGTTAGAGACAGGGACGAGCAGAGACAGGCAAAGACAGAGATGATGGAAAAGAACGAGACAGTCAGATAGAGAGTATGACAGAATCCCATTGGAACAGAACTGGACACCGTGTGAAGGAGACAGATTGAGAGACAGAGACAAACAGAGAAACAGGGACAGACAGAGTGAATCAGAGAGAGGCAGACTGAGAGAGACAAAGACTCAAGCACACAAATACATATACAGCTCTCTAAAGACAGAGCGAGAGGCAGAGACTGAGCGATACAGATACATTTCACAATTTCATTTCATTATCTGCTCAGATTGTCAATGAGCTACAGAAAAATGCAAATGCAACAGATGAAAATCAGTTATCACTGAGCAGAATGGGAGAAATCACTGTTTAATTAAGTAATTACCAGGAGTGGGGCTCGAACACTCGCGGGTATAAACCCATTGGATCTTAAGCCCAACGCCTTAACCACTCGGCCATCCTGGTGCCGTCAGTGACTGGATTCTGTCTATGTGAGAATCTGGGCTTCAACTCCACCTCCACAGACACACACAAACACATCGGTTTTCAGGGAGTATTTGCGAACATTTTTCGGAATATTGACACGGGGGCAACTCTCCTATTCTTTTTCGAGTAATGCTCTGGGACCTCTCACAACCACCCGAGTGCGTAGACGGAGCTTCAATTTAACATTTCATCCGAAAGTCAACAGTTTCAACAATGCAAAATTCCCCAAATGCTGCAGTTGAGTGTTAGCCAAGATTATATGCTCAAGTCTCAAGAGTGCGACTTGAACACACAAACTCCTGATTCAGTCAAGAATGCTGCCACTGAACCAAAGCTGAGACAAAAGTTCACAGCCATATTACTTTCCCAATTCTTTTTTTTAAGTTCCAGGACATACCAAATTCATGGTGATGATTTCCACAGACAGTTGCACATACACATAGACATTTTTACAGATAGACAGACACAGAGACACACACACAAAAATTTACACGCACCAACGGACATGCACCGATGCCTTAGACATCTCGAGGGATAGACAGGCTGAAACATTGTCGCAACTTTGGCTGATTTTTGCGATTTTCTATCCGAATGTATCGTGAATATTGCAGATTAATGAAAGAAAGAAAATAGCGGCGGCATTGAAAGGTGTGGGACGTTGTTCCGTCTATCTCAGAATCAGTTTTGCAGGGACCTGGTTAAATTGTCAAACAGAATGAAATATGCTGAGAAACGGAGTCGGCAGGATTCAAATCTATGCAGGGAAACCCGAATGGATTTTTAGTCTATGGCCTTAACCAATGGGCCACGACTACTGGCTCGCTGCCTTTTTTAATGTTACTCAGTTAAAACTCAACCATCCATCTCTGTGCAGCAGACGGCCACAGAATAGTGAAAAAGTCACCGTTTGCTAAAAATCTGGAAGAGGCTGTATTTTTGCTGCACAATATTGCCCTGGAACTTTTTAAAATGTATCTATACCAAGAAACAGAAGCAAAATTCTGCCTTTTGTAAAATGCAGCCTCCCCGTTAGGGAATTGAACAGTGGTCTCCCATGTGACAGGCGGGGATATTCACCACTTTCCCACGAGGAATTGATGCGCATGGATTTTGTCAAAAGCAATATTCGAGCTGTGAATAGAACTGGACACCATGAGAAGTCGACAGACACATTGCGAGACAGAGACAAACCGACAAACAGGGAGAGACAGACAGCGAGATCGAGACAACGAGAGACAGCAAGTGTGAGACTGAAAACGAGAGGCAGACTGAGTGAGAAAAAGACTCTCAAACACATACATCTAAAGAGATCTGTGTGTGTGATCTATAAAGAGAAAGAGGGAAAGAGTGAGAGAAAGACAATCATAAAGAAAGTGACAAGGAGAGAGACAGATGGAGAGAGAGCGACAGATAGACAGAGAGACAAAGAAATAAAAAGAAAATGTTGGAAATTCTCAGCACGTTAGAGACAGGAAGTACCAGCGACAGGCAAAGAGACACAGGCAGGCAGAGACATAGATAGACAGAGATGATGGGAAAGAGTGAGACAGTCAGACAGAGACTGAATGAATCCCAATTGGAACACAACTGGACACCGTGAGAAAGAGACAGGCACATTGAGAGACAGAGACAAACAGCAAAACAGGGAGAAACTGACAGCGAGGTAGAGACAGAGAGAGACAGAAAGTTTGAGACTGAGAGTTAGGGTCAGACTGAGTGAGGCAAAGACTCAAACACATACATATACAGAGATGTGTTTGTGTGATTTATGAAGAGAGGGAGGGAAAGAGTGAGAGAAAGACAGGGACAAGGAGAGCGACAAAGAGGGAGACAGATAGAGAGAAAGATAAATAGAGAGAGAGAGACATCGAGACAACAACAGAAAATGATGGAAATACTCATCAGGTTAGAGACAGGGACGAGCAGAGACAGGCAAAGGCAGAGATGATGGGAAAGAACGAGACAGTCAGACAGAGAGTATGACAGAATCCCATTGGAACAGAACTGGATACCGTGTGAAGGAGACAGATTGAGAGACAGAGACAAACAGAGAAACAGGGACAGACAGAGTGAATCAGAGAGAGGCAGACTGAGAGAGACAAAGACTCAAACACATATACAGCTCTCGAAACACAGAGCGAGAGGCAGAGACTGAGCGATACAGATACATTTCACAATTTCATTTCATTATCTGCTCAGATTGTCCCCGAGCTACAGAAAAATGCAAATGCAACAGATGAAAATCAGTTATCACTGAGCACAATGGGAGAAATCACTGTTTAATTAAGTAATTACCAGGAGTGGGGCTCGAACACTCGCGGGTATAAACCCATTGGATCTTAAGCCCAACGCCTTAACCACTCGGCCATCCTGGTGCCGTCAGTGATTGGATTCTGTCTATGTGAGAATCTGGGCTTCAACTCCACCTCCACAGACACACACAAACACATCGGTTTTTAGGGAGTATTTGCGAACATTTTTCGGAATATTGACACGGGGGCAACTCTCCTATTCTTTTTCGAGTAATGCTCTGGGACCTCTCACAACCACCCGAGTGCGTAGACGGAGCTTCAATTTAACATTTCATCCGAAAGTCAACAGTTTCAACAATGCAAAATTCCCCAAATGCTGCAGTTGAGTGTTAGCCAAGATTATATGCTCAAGTCTCAAGAGTGCGACTTGAACACACAAACTCCTGATTCAGTCAAGAATGCTGCCACTGAACCAAAGCTGAGACAAAAGTTCACAGCCATATTACTTTCCCAATTCTTTTTTTTAAGTTCCAGGACATACCAAATTCATGGTGATGATTTCCACAGACAGTTGCACATACACATAGACATTTTTACAGATAGACAGACACAGAGACACACACACAAAAATTTACACGCACCAACGGACATGCACCGATGCCTTAGACATCTCGAGGGATAGACAGGCTGAAACATTGTCGCAACTTTGGCTGATTTTTGCGATTTTCTATCCGAATGTATCGTGAATATTGCAGATTAATGAAAGAAAGAAAATAGCGGCGGCATTGAAAGGTGTGGGACGTTGTTCCGTCTATCTCAGAATCAGTTTTGCAGGGACCTGGTTAAATTGTCAAACAGAATAAAATATGCTGAGAAACGGAGTCGGCAGGATTCAAATCTATGCAGGGAAACCCGAATGGATTTTTAGTCTATGGCCTTAACCAATGGGCCACGACTACTGGCTCGCTGCCTTTTTTAATGTTACTCAGTTAAAACTCAACCATCCATCTCTGTGCAGCAGACGGCCACAGAATAGTGAAAAAGTCACCGTTTGCTAAAAATCTGGAAGAGGCTGTATTTTTGCTGCACAATATTGCCCTGGAACTTTTTAAAATGTATCTATACCAAGAAACAGAAGCAAAATTCTGCCTTTTGTAAAATGCAGCCTCCCCGTTAGGGAATTGAACAGTGGTCTCCCATGTGACAGGCGGGGATATTCACCACTTTCCCACGAGGAATTGATGCGCATGGATTTTGTCAAAAGCAATATTCGAGCTGTGAATAGAACTGGACACCATGAGAAGTCGACAGACACATTGCGAGACAGAGACAAACCGACAAACAGGGAGAGACAGACAGCGAGATCGAGACAACGAGAGACAGCAAGTGTGAGACTGAAAACGAGAGGCAGACTGAGTGAGAAAAAGACTCTCAAACACATACATCTAAAGAGATCTGTGTGTGTGATCTATAAAGAGAAAGAGGGAAAGAGTGAGAGAAAGACAATCATAAAGAAAGTGACAAGGAGAGAGACAGATGGAGAGAGAGCGACAGATAGACAGAGAGACAAAGAAATAAAAAGAAAATGTTGGAAATTCTCAGCACGTTAGAGACAGGAAGTACCAGCGACAGGCAAAGAGACACAGGCTGGCAGAGACATAGATAGACAGAGATGACGGGAAAGAGTGAAACAGTCAGAGAGAGACTGAGAGAATCCCATTGGAACACAACTGGACACCGTGAGAAAGAGACAGGCACATTGAGAGACAGAGAGGCAAACAGCAAAACAGGGAGAAACTGACAGCGAGGTAGAGACAGAGAGAGACAGAAAGTTTGAGACTGAGAGTTAGGGTCAGACTGAGTGAGGCAAAGACTCAAACACATACATATACAGAGATGTGTTTGTCTGATTTATAAAGAGAGGGAGGGAAAGAGTGAGAGAAAGACAGGGACAAGGAGAGAGACAAAGAGGGAGACAGATAGAGAGAAAGATCAATAGAGAGAGAGAGACATCGAGACAAAAATAGAAAATTATGGAAATACTCATCAGGTTAGAGACAGGGACGAGCAGAGACAGGCAAAGACAGAGATGATGGGAAAGAACGAGACAGTCAGACAGAGAGTATGACAGAATCCCATTGGAACAGAACTGGATACCGTGTGAAGGAGACAGATTGAGAGACAGAAACAAACAGAGAAACAGGGACAGACAGAGTGAATCAGAGAGAGGCAGACTGAGAGAGACAAAGACTCAAACACACAAATACATATACAGCTCTCTGAAGACAGAGCGAGAGGCAGAGACTGAGCGATACAGATACATTTCACAATTTCATTTCATTATCTGCTCAGATTGTCAATGAGCTGCAGAAAAATGCAAATGCAACAGGTGAAAATCAGTTATCACTGAGCAGAATGGGAAAAATCACTGTTTAATTAAGTAATTACCAGGAGTGGGGTTCGAACCCACGCGGGTATAAACCCATTGGATCTTAAGCCCAACGCCTTAACCACTCGGCCATCCTGGTGCCGTCAGCGATTGGATTCTGTCTATGTGAGAATCTGGGCTTCAACTCCACCTCCACAGACACACACAAACACATCGGGTTTCAGGGAGTATTTGCGAACATTTTTCGGAATATTGACACGGGGGCAACTCTTCTCTTCTTTTTCGAGTAATGCTCTGGGAACTCTCACAACCACCCAAGTGCGTAGACGGAGCTTCAATTTAACATTTCATCCGAAAGTCAACAGTTTCAACAATGCAAAATTCCCCAAATGCTGCAGTTGAGTGTTAGCCAAGATTATATGCTCAAGTCTCAAGAGTGCGACTTGAACACACAAACTCCTGATTCAGTCAAGAATGCTGCCACTGAACCAAAGCTGAGACAAAAGTTCACAGCCATATTACTTTCCCAATTATTTTTTTTTTAAGTTCCAGGACATACCAAATTCATGGTGATGATTTCCACAGACAGTTGCACATACACATAGACATTTTTACAGATAGACAGACACAGAGACAAACACACAAAATTTACACGCACCAACGGACATGCACAGATGCCTTAGACATCTCGAGGGATAGACAGGCTGAATCACTGTCGCAACTTTGGCTGATTTTTGCGATTTTCTATCCGTATGTATCGTGAATATTGCAGATTAATGAAAGAAAGAAATTAGCGGCGGCATTGAAAGGTGTGGGACGTTGTTCCGTCTATCTCAGAATCAGTTTTGCAGGGACCTGGTTAAATTGTCAAACAGAATGAAATATGCTGAGAAACGGAGTCGGCAGGATTCAAATCTATGCAGGGAAACCCGAATGGATTTTTAGTCTATGGCCTTAACCAATGGGCCACGACTACTGGCTCGCTGCCTTTTTTAATGTTACTCAGTTAAAACTCAACCATCCATCTCTGTGCAGCAGACGGCCACAGACTCGTGAAAAAGTCACCGTTTGCTAAAAAACTGGAAGAGGCTGTATTTTTGCTGCTCTATATTGCCCTGGAACTTTTTAAAATGAATCTATACCAAGAAACAGAAGCAAAATTCTGCCTTTTGTAAAATGCAGCCTCCCCGTTAGGGAATTGAACCGTGGTCTCCCGTGTGACAGGCGGGGATATTCACCACTTTCCCACGAGAAATTGATGCGCATGGATTTTGTCAAAGCAATATTCGAGCTGTGAATAGAACTGAACACTATTAGAAGTCGACAGACACATTGCGAGACAGCGACAAACCGACAAACAGGGAGAGACAGACAGCGAGATCGAGACAATGAGAGACAGCATGTGTGAGACTGAAAACGAGAAGCAGACTGAGTGAGAAAAAGACTCTCAAACACATACATCTAAAGAGATCTGTGTGTGTGATCTATAAAGAGAAAGAGGGAAAGAGTGAGAGAAAGACAATCATAAAGAAAGTGACAAGGAGAGAGACAGATGGAGAGAGAGAGCGACAGATAGACAGAGAGACAAAGAAATAAAAAGAAAATGTTGGAAATTCTCAGCAGGTTAGAGACAGGAAGTACCAGCGACAGGCAAAAAGAGACAGGCAGGCAGAGACATAGATAGACAGAGATGATGGGAAAGAGTGAAACAGTCAGACAGAGACTGAGAGAATCCCATTGGAACACAACTGGACACCGTGAGAAAGAGACAGGCACATTGAGAGACAGAGAGGCAAACAGCAAAACAGGGAGAAACTGACAGCGAGGTAGAGACAGAGAGAGACAGAAAGTTTGAGACTGAGAGTTAGGGTCAGACTGAGTGAGGCAAAGACTCAAACACATACATATACAGAGATGTGTTTGTCTGATTTATAAAGAGAGGGAGGGAAAGAGTGAGAGAAAGACAGGGACAAGGAGAGAGACAAAGAGGGAGACAGATAGAGAGAAAGATAAATAGAGAGAGAGAGACATCGAGACAAAAATAGAAAATGATGGAAATACTCATCAGGTTAGAGACAGGGACGAGCAGAGACAGGCAAAGACAGAGATGATGGAAAAGAACGAGACAGTCAGATAGAGAGTATGACAGAATCCCATTGGAACAGAACTGGACACCGTGTGAAGGAGACAGATTGAGAGACAGAGACAAACAGAGAAACAGGGACAGACAGAGTGAATCAGAGAGAGGCAGACTGAGAGAGACAAAGACTCAAGCACACAAATACATATACAGCTCTCTAAAGACAGAGCGAGAGGCAGAGACTGAGCGATACAGATACATTTCACAATTTCATTTCATTATCTGCTCAGATTGTCAATGAGCTACAGAAAAATGCAAATGCAACAGATGAAAATCAGTTATCACTGAGCAGAATGGGAAAAATCACTGTTTAATTAAGTAATTACCAGGAGTGGGGTTCGAACCCACGCGGGTATAAACCCATTGGATCTTAAGCCCAACGCCTTAACCACTCGGCCATCCTGGTGCTGTCAGCGATTAGATTCTGTCTATGTGAGAATCTGGGCTTCAACTCCACCTCCACAGACACACACAAACACATCGGGTTTCAGGGAGTATTTCCGAACATTTTTCGGAATATTGATACGGGGGCAACTCTCCTATTCTTTTTCGAGCAATGCTCTGGGACCTCTCACAACCACCCGATTGCGCAGACGGAGCTTCAATTTAACATTTCATCCGAAAGTCAACAGTTTCAACAATGCAAAATTCCCCAAATGCTGCAGTTGAGTGTTAGCCAAGATTATATGCTCAAGTCTCAGGAGTGCGACTTGAACAGACAAACTCCTGATTCAGTCAAGAATGCTGCCACTGAACCAAAGCTGAGACAAAAGTTCACAGCCATATTACTTTCCCAATTATTTTTTTTTAAGTTCCAGGACATACCAAATTCATGGTGATGATTTCCACAGACAGTTGCACATACACATAGACATTTTTACAGATAGACATACACACAAAAATTTACACGCACCAACGGACATGCACACATGCCTTAGACATCTCGAGGGATAGACAGGCTGAATCACTGTCGCAACTTTGGCTGATTTTTGCGATTTTCTATCCGTATGTATCGTGAATATTGCAGATTAATGAAAGAAAGAAAATAGCGGCGGCATTGAAAGGTGTGGGACGTTGTTCCGTTTATCTCAGAATGTGTTTTGCAGGGACCTGGTTAAATTGTCAAACAGAATGAAATATGCTGAGAAACGGAGTCGGCAGGATTCAAATCTATGCAGGGAAACCCGAATGGATTTTTAGTCTATTGCCTTAACCAATGGGCCACGACTACTGGCTCGCTGCCTTTTTTAATGTTACTCAGTTAAAACTCAACCATCCATCTCTGTGCAGCAGACGGCCACAGACTCGTGAAAAAGTCACCGTTTGCTAAAAATCTGGAAGAGGCTGTATTTTTGCTGCTCTATATTGCCCTGGAACTTTTTAATATGAATCTATACCAAGAAACAGAAGCAAAATTCTGCCTTTTGTAAAATGCAGCCTCCCCGTTAGGGAATTGAACCGTGGTCTCCCGTGTGACAGATGGGGGTATTCACCACTTTCCCACGAGGTATTGATGCGCATGGGTTTTGTCAAAGCAATATTCGAGCTGTGAATAGAACTGGACACCATGAGAAGGCTATGGGACCTTTCACATCCACACGAGTGTGCAGATGAAGCTTCAATTTAACATTTCATCCGAATGTCAACAGCTTCAACAATGCAAAATTCCCCAAGCACTGCATTTGAGTGTCAGCCAAGATGACGTGCTCAAGTCTCAGGAGTGCGACTGACACACACAACCTCCTGATTCAGTCGAGAATGGAGCCACTGAAAAAAAGCCGATACCAAAGATCACAACCGTATTATTTTCCCGAAGATTTTTAAAATTTCCAGGACGCACCAAATTCATGGTGATGATTTCCTTAGACAGTTGCACATACACAGAGACATGCATACAGACAGACATACACAGACACACACACACACAATAACCAAAAATATACATGCATCAACATAGAAACATAGAAACAAATAAATTAGTTGCAGGAGTAGGCCATTCGGCCCTTCGAGCCTGCACCATCATTCAATAAGATCATGGCTGATCATTCAACCTCAGTACCCCTTTCCTGCTTTCTCTCCATACCCCTTGATCCCTTTAGCCGTAAGGGCCATATCTAACTCCGTTTTGAATATATCTAACGATCTGGCCTCAACAACTTTCTGCGGTAGAGAATGCCAGAGTGAAGAAGTTTCTCCTCATTTCGGTCCTAAATACCTTACCACTTAATCTTACACTGTCATCCTTGGTTCTCGAATTCCACAGCAATGGGAACATTCTACCCGCCTCTAACCTGTCCAATCTCGTCAGAATTTTATATATTTCTATGGGAGCGCCTCTCATTCTTCTAAACTCCAGTGGATACCAGCCCAGTTGATCCAGTCTCTCCTCATATGTCAGTCCTGCCATCCCGGGAACAAGCTGGTGAATCTTCGCTGTACTCCCTCAATAGCAAGGACGTCCTTCCTCAGATTGTGAGAACAAAACTAAACACAATATTCCAGGTGTGACCCCACCAAGGCTCTGTACAACTGCAGTCAGACCTCCCTGCTCCTGTACTCAAATCACCCAGCTATGAAGGCGAACATGCCATTTGCCTGCTTCACCGCCTGCTGCACCTGCGTGCCAACTTTCAATGACTGATGTACCATGACACCCAGATCAAGATATACACAGAGTGCCTTATACAAATAGATGGATAGACAGGCAGGTTCACTGTCGCTACTTTGGCTGGCTTTTGTTCCATCTATCTCAGAATCAGTTTTGCATGAACCTGGTTAAATTATCAAACAGAATGAAATATGCTGAGAAACGCAGTCGGCCGGAATCAAATCTGCACGGGGAAACCCCAATGGATTTTCAGTCCATCGTCTTAACCACTCGGCCACAACTACTGGTCCGCTGCCTCTTTAAATGTTACTCAGATAAAACTCAGTCATCCATTTCTGTGCAGCAGACGTTCACAGAATCCTGAAACAGTCTCCGTTTGCTAAAAATCTGGAAGTAGCAATCTGATCTTGATGTATTTTTAATGTTCTATATACTCTGGAACTTTTTAACATGAGTCGATACCAAGAAACAAAAGTAAAACTTTGTATATTTGAAACAACTGCCTCCTCGTCGGCGAATTGAACCCCAGTCTCCCGCATGACCAGCAGGGATACTCACCACTATACTAACGAGGAACTGACAGACAGTGGTTCTGTCAGACCTGGAATCGAGATGTGAACAGAACTGGACACCATGAGAAGCCGACCGACGTATTGAGAGACAGAGACAATCCGACAAACAGGGAGAGACAGACAACGAGATAGAGACAACGAGAGACAGAAAGTATGAGTCTGAGGCAGACTGAGTGAGAAAAAGACTCAAATACAAACATATACAGAGATGTGTGTGTGTGTGATTTATAAAGAAAGAGAGGGAAAGAGTGAGAGAAAGACAATGATAAAGACAGTGACAAGGAGAGAGACAGATAGCGAGAGAGAGATAGAGACAAAAAATGAAAATGATGGAAATACTTATCAGGTTAGAGACAGGGACGAACAGAGGCAGGCAAAGACATGGTCAGACAGAAATGATTGGAAAGAGAGAGCCAGTCAGACAAAGAGTCTGAGAGAATCCCATTGGGACAGACGTGGACACCGTGAGAAAGAAACAGATTGAGAGACAGAGACAAATCGAGAAACAGGGACAGATAGATTGAGACAAAGACTCAAACATACAAACGCATACACAGCTCTCGAAAGAGAGAGAGAGGCAGAGACCGAGCGACACAGATACATTTCACAATTTCATTTCATTATCGGCTCAGAGTGTCACATAGGTACAGAAAATTGCAGATTCAACAGATGAAAATCCGGTATCACTGATCGGAATGGGAGGAAATCCGTGTTAAATTAAAGAGATACCAGGAGTGGGGTACAAACCCACGCGGGAAAAGTACATTGAATTTTAAAGCCACCGCCTTAACCACGCGGCCATCCTGGTCCTGTCACAATCTGGATTCTGTCTCTGCGAGAATCTGGATTCAACCCCACTCCCACAGACACACACATACACATCGTTTTTCAGTGAGCATTTACGAACATTTTTAGTAATATTGACACGGGGGCAACTCTCCTATTCTTTTTCGAGTCATGCTCTGGGATGTTTCACATCCATACGAGGGTGCAGACGGAGCTTCAATTTAACATTTCATCCGAACGTCAACAGCTTCAACAATGCAAAATTCCCCAAGTGCTGCACTAGAGTGTAGGCCAAGATTATATGCTTAAGTCTCAGGAGTGGGAATTGAACACACAAACTCCTGATTCAGTCGAGACTGCTGCCACTGCAACAAAGCCGATACCAAAGTTCACAACAGTATTATATTTCCCAATTCTTTTTTATAAGTTCCAGGACATACCAAATTCATGGTGGTGATTTCCACAGACAGTTACACGCACCAACGGAGATGCACCGATGCCTCAGACATATAGAAGGATAGGCAGTCTGAATCACTGTAGAAACTTTGACAGCTTTTTGCGTTTTTCTATCCGTATGTATCTTTAATATTGCAGATTAATAAAAATCAGAAAGAGAAGTCAGTGTTGAAAGGTGTGGGATGTTATTCCACCGATCTCAGGATCAGTTTTCGAGAGACATGGTTAAATTGTTAAATGCAAGGTATTGAAGTCTGCAGGATTCGAAACTGCATGGGGAAAACTCAATGGATTTCGAGTTCATCGCCTTAACCACTCGGCCACGACTAATGCATTTCTGCCTCCTTGAACGTTACGCAGAAACAACTCAGTCATCCATCTCTGTGCAGCAGACGGCCCAAGAATCATGAAAAAGTCTCCGTTTGCTCAAAATCAGGAAGAGGCAATCTCCTCTACCTGTATTTTTACAGTTCTATATTGCTCTGGAACTTTTTAATATGAATCTCTTCCAAGAAACAGAAGTAAAATTCAACATTTTGAAACAACTGCCTCCCCGTCGGGGAATTGATACCCGGACTCCTCATGACCGGCGGGGATACTCACGACTATACAAACGAGAAACTGACGAGCATCAGTTCTGTCAGAGCAGGAATCGAGTTGTGAATAGAACTGGACACCATGAAAAGTCAACAGACACATTGAGACACAGAGGCAAACCGACAAACAGGGAGAGACAGACAGCGAGATAGAGACAACGAGAGACAGAAAGTGTGAGACTGAGAAGGAGAGGCAGACTGAGTGAGAAAAAGACTCAAACACATACATATACAGAGGTCTGTGTGTGTGATCTATTAAGAGAGAGAGGGATAGAATGAGAGAAAGACAATGATAAATACAGTGACAAGGAGAGATACAGATAGAGAGAGAGAGATAGAGACAAAAGCAGAAAATGATGGAAACTCTTATCAGGTTAGAGACAGGGACTAACAGAGACAGACAAAGAGAGACAGACAGGCAGAGACATAGACAGACAGAGATGATGGGAAAGAGTGAGACAGTCAGAAAGAGAGACTGGGAGAATCCGATTGGAACAGAACTGGACACCGTGAGAAAGAGAGAGACACATTGAGAAACAGAGACAAACAGGGAAACAGGGAGTGACAGAAAGTGAGATAGAGACAGAGAGAGACAGAAAGTTTGAGACTGAGACGTAGGGTCAGACTGAGTGAGACAAAGACTTGAAAACATACATACACAGAGATGTGTTTGCGTGCTCCAAAAAGAGAGGGAGGCAAATAGTGATGGAATGAAAAGAAAAAGCCAGGGACAAAGAGAGAGACAAAGAGGGAGACAGATAGAGAAAAAGACAAATAGAGAGAGAGACAAAGAGGCAAAAACAGAAAATGATGGAAATACTCATCAGGTTAGAGGCAGGGAGTAATAGAGACAGGCAAAGACATGGACAGACAGAGATGATGGAAAGAGAGAGACAGTCAGACAGATAGTCTGAGAGAATCCCTTTGGAACAGAACTTGACATCGTGAGAAAGAGACAGATTGAGAGACAGAGACAAACAAAGTAAAAGGGACAGACAGAGTGAATCAGAGAGAGGCAGACTGAGAGAGACAAAGATTCAAATACACAAACACATACACAGCTCTCTAAAGGGAGAGAGAGGCAGAGACTTAGCGACACAGATACATTGCACAATTTCATTTCATTATCTGCTCAGAGTGTCACCGAGTTACAGAAAAATGCAAATGCAACAGATGAAATTCGGGTATCACTGAGCAGGATGGGAAAAAAATCTTTGTTTAATTAAGCAATCAACAGGAGTGGGATACGAACCCACGAGCGTAAAAACCCATTGGATCATCAGCCCAACGCCTTAACCACTCGGCCATCCTGGTCCCGTCAGCAATTGGATTCTGTCTCTGTGAGAATCTGGGCTTCATCTCCACCCCCACAGCCACACACATGCACATCGGGTTTCAGGGACCATTTCCGATCATTTTTAGCAATATTGACACGGGGGCAACTCTCCTATTCTTTTTGAAGTAATGCTCTGGGACCTCTCACATCCACCCGAGTGCGCAGACGGAGCTTCAATTTAACATTTCATCCGAATGTCAACTGCTTCAACAATGCAAAATTCCCCAAGTCCTGCAGTTGAGTGTTAGCAAAGATTATATGCTCAAGTCTCAGGAGTGCGACTTGAACACACAAACTCCTGATTCAGTCGAGAATGCTGCCACTGAACCAAAGCTGAGACAAAAGTTCACAGCCGTATTACTTTCCCCAAGTCTTTTTTTTTAAGTTCCAGGACATACCAAGTTCACGGTGATGATTTCCACAGACAGTTGCACATACACAGAGACATATATACAGATAGACAGACACAGAGACACAGTCGATTCAATCTCTCCTCATATGTCAGTCCTGCCATCCCGGGAATCAGTCAGGTAAACCTTTGCTGCACTCCCTCAATAGCAAGAAAGACCTTCCTCAGATTACGAGACCAAAACTGAACACAATATTCCAGGTGAGGTCTCACAAATGTCCTGTACAACTGCAGTAAGACCTCCCTGCGCCGATACGCAAATCCCCTAGCTATGAAGGCCAACATACCATTTGCCTTCTTCACTGCCTGCTGGAACTGCATGCCAGCTTTCAATGACTGATGTACCATGACACCCAGGTCTCGTTGCAGCTCCCGTTTTCCAAATCTGCTGCCATACAGATAATATTCTGCCTTCGTGTTTTTACCACTAAAGTGGATAACCTCATATTTATCCACATTATACTGCATCTGCCATGCATTTGCCCTCTCACCTAACCGGTCCAAGTCACCCTGCAGCCTGTTAGCGTCCTCCTCACAGCTCACACCGCCACCCTGTTAGTATCATCTGCAAACTTGAAGATATTACACTCAATTCCTTCATCTAAATCATTAATGTATATTGTAAATAGCTGGGATCCCAGCACTGAGCGCTGTGGCACCCCACTAGTCACTGCCTGCTTTTCTGAAAAGGACCGTTTATCCCGACTCTCTGCTTTCTGTCTGCCAACCAGTTCTCTATCCACGTCAGTACATTACCCCCAATACCATGTGCTTTAACTTTGCACACCAATACGTGAGTGGGACCTTGTTGAAAGCCTTTTGAAAGTCCAAATACACCACATCCACTGGTTGCCCTTGTCCATTATACTAGCTACATCCTCAAATAATTCCAGAAGTTTTGTCGAGCTTGATTTCCCATTCATATATTCATGCAGCTTGGACCGATCCTGTCACTGCTTTCCAAAAACGCTGCTATTTCATCTTCAATAAATTGATTCGTACATTTTCCCCACTACTGATGTCAGGCTAACCGGTCTGTAATTATCCGCTTTCTATCTCCCTCCTTTTTTAAAATGTGGTGTTACATTATTTACCCTTCAGTTCATATGAACTGATCTAGAGTCGATAGACTGTTCGAAAATGATCATCCGCTATTTCTAGGGCCACTTCCTTAAGTACTTTCCAATGCAGACTATCAGGCCCCGGGGATTTATCGGCCTTCAATCCCATCAATTTCCCGAACACAATTACCTGACTGATAAGGATTTCCTTCAGTTCCTCCTTCTCGCTAGATCCTTGGTGCCCTCGTATTTCTGGAAGGTTATGCGTTTCTTCCTTCGTGAAGACAGAACCAAAGTGATTGTTCAACTGGTCTACAATTGCCTTCTTCCCCATTATAAATTCACCTGAATCTGATTGCAAGGGACCTACGTTTGTCTTCTCTAATCTTTTTGTCTTCACATATCTATCGAACTTTATTATGTTCCCAGCAAGATTCCTCTCATAATCTATGTTCCCCCTCCTAATTAAACCCTTTGTCCTCCTCTGCCGAATTCTAAATTCCTTCCAGTCCTCAGGTTGAAGCTTTTTCTGGCCAATTTATATGCCTCTTCCCTGGATTTAACACTATCCTTAATTTCCTTTGTTAGCCACGGTTGATCCACATTCCCCATTTTATTTTTACTCCAGACAGGGAAATACAATTGTTGAAGTTCATCCATTTGATCTTTAAATGTTTGCCATGGCCTATCCACCTTCAACCCTTTAAGTATCATTCGCCAGTCTATTCTAGCAAATTCACGCCTCATACCATCGAAGTTATCTTTCCTTAAATTCAGGACCCTTGTCTCTCAATTAACTGTGTCACTCGCCACCTTAATAAAGAATTCTACCTTATTATGGTCACTCTTTCCCAAGGGGCCTCGCACAACAAGATTGCTAATTGGTCCTTTCTCATTACACATCACCCAGTCTAGGATGGCCAGCCCACTAGATGATCCCTCGATATACTGAGTGAGAAAACCATCCCGAATACGCTCGAGGAAATACACCTCCACCATATTGCTACCTGTTTGGTTAGCCCAATCTACATGTAAAGTAAAGTCGCCCTTGATAACAGCTGTATCTTTATGGCACGCATCCCTAATTTCTTGTTTGATGCTGTCCCCAACCTCACTACTACTGTCTGCTGATCTGTACACAACTCCACTTGCGTTTTCTTCCCTTTGGTATTCCGCAGCTCCACCCATTCATATTTCACATCATCCAAGCTGATGTCGTTCCTTACTATTGCCTTAATTTCCTCACTATTGCCCTAATTTCCTCTTTAACCAGCAACGCTACCCTACCACCTTTTCATTTCTGTCTATGCTTCCTGAATGTTGAATTCCCAGCCTTGGTCACCCTGGAGCCATGTCTCCGTGATGTCAATTATTTCATATTCAGTAATTGCTGCTTGTGCAGTTAATTCGTCCAGCTTATTACGAATACTCCTCGCAATGAGGCACAGAGCCTCCAGGCTTGTTATTTTAACACACGTTGACCCTTTAGAATTTTGCTGTAAAGTGGCCCTATTTGATTTTTGCCGTGGGTTTCTCTGCCCTCCACCTTTACTTTTATTCTTTCACTTCTGCGCCCATTCTACTTCCCTCTGTCTCCCGTCGCCCTGCCATATTACTTTAAACCCTCCCCAGAAACACTAGCATGCACTCCCCCTTGAACATTGGTTCTGGTCCTGCCCAGGTGCAGACCGTCCGGTTTCGTTCTGGTCCCACCTCCCGCAGAACCGGTTCCAAAGTCCCAGAACTTGAATCCCTCCCATCTGCACCACACTTCAAGCCACGTATTCATCTGAGATATCCTGCGATTCCTGCTCCGACTAGCAGGTGGCGCTGGTAGCAATTATGAGTTTGCGACCTTTGAAATCCTACTTTTTAATTTAAATCCTAGCTCCCTGAATTCAGCTTGTTGGTCCTCAGACACATTGAGTCAGAGACTCAAACACGTAAAGATATACAGAGCTCTCTAAAGACATAGAGTGAGAGGCACTTCACAATCCCGTTTCTTGGTCAGTTGAGAATGTGACAGAGGGTATCACTGAGCAGGATGGGAGAAAATCGGTGTTAAATTCAAGAGTTACCAGGAGTGGGGTTCGAACCCACGTAAATATAAACCCATTGGATCTTAAATGCAACGACTTATACACTCGGCCATTCTGGACTTGTGAACCTTCACATTCTGTCTCTGTGAGAATCTGGGCTTGAGCTCCACCCTCACAGACACACGCATACACACAGGTTTTCAGTGAGCATTTCAGAATATTTATATAAAAGTGACATGGGGGCAACTCAGTACTCTTTATCGAATAATGCTGTCGGAACATTCACATTCACCCGAGAGAGCAGATGGAGCTTCAATTTAACATTTCATCCGAAAGTCAACATCTTCAACAATGCAAAATTCCCCAAGTACTGCACTTGAGTCTCAACCAAGATTATATGCTCAAGTCTCAGGAGTGGGACTTGAAGTCGAAAATGCTGTCGCTGAAGCAAAGCCGATATCAAATGTCACAACCGTATTATTTTCCCCAAATCTTTTTTAAAAGTTCCAGGACATACCAAATTCATGGTGATGATATCCGCAGACAGTTGCGCATATACAGAGACATATACACAGATAGACAGACACAGAGACACACACACAGATAGACAGACACAGAGACACACACGCATACATAACCAAAAATATAGATACACCAATGGACATACACAGAGTGCCTTAGACATATAGAGGGATAGACAGGCTGAATCACTGTCGCTAATTTAGCTGATTTTTGCGTTTTTCTATCCGTATGTATCGTAAATATTGCAGATTAATGAAAATGAGAATAACATGTCAGTGTTGAAAGGTGTGGGACGTTATTCCATCCAACTCAGGATCCGTTTTGCAGGGACCTGGTTAAAGTCTGAAATTGAATGAAAAATGCTGGAATCCGTAGTCGGCAGGATTCGAACCTGCGCGGGTAAACTCCAATGGATATCTAGTCCATCGCCTTAACCACTCGGCCACGATTACTGCGTCTGTGTGTTTTTAAATGTTACTAAGATATAACTCAATCATCCATCTCTCTGCATCAGAACACCACAGAGTCCTGAAAAAGTCTCCGTTTCCTAAAAATCTGGAAGAGCCAATATCGTCTTGCTGTATTTTTACTCTTCTATGTTGCTCTGGAACTTTTAATATGAATCTATACCGAATAACAGAAGTACAATTCTACATTTCGAAAATGCTTCCTCCTGCATGACAGGTGGGGATACTCACGACTATACTAACGAGGTACTGACGGGTGTAGATTTTGAGACAGCAGGAATAGAGCTGTGAAAAGAACTAGACACCATGAGAAAGAGACAGACACATTGAGAGACAGATACAAAAACAGGAACAGGGAGAGACAGACAGCGAGCTAGAGAAATAGAGAGAGAGCAAGTGTGAGACTGAGAGGGATAGGCAGACTGAGTGAAACAAAGACTCAAACACACACATACACAGATATGTGTGTGTGTGTGCTCCATAAAGAGAGGGAGGCAAAGAGTACAGGAAAGCCAGAGACAAAGACAAAGACATGGAAAAAGGGAGCGTCAAAGAGAGAGAGAGAGAGATAGTGAGAGGTGAGAGCGAGAGACAGAGATAAAAACAGAAAATGACGGAAATACTCAACAGGTTAGAGACAGGGTCGAACAGAGACAGGCAAAGAGAAACAGACAGGCAGAGACATAGACAGACAGTAATGATGGGAAAGAGAGAGACAGTCAGACGGAGAGACTGAGATAATCCCTTTGGAACAGAACTGGACACTGTGAGAAAGACACGGGCAGATTGAGAGATCGAGACAAACAGAAAAACAGGGAAAGACAGAGTGAGTCAGAGAGAGGCAGCGTGAGGGACACAAAGACTCAAACACGCAAACACATGCACAGATCTCTAAAGAGACAGAGGTAGAGAGTGAGGCAGAGACTGAGAGACACAGATACATTTCACGATTCCATTTCTTTATCGGTTCAGAATGTCATAGAGTTACAGTAAAATGCAGATTCAACAGATTCTTACTGCAGTTGTACAGGGCCTTGGTGAGGCCTCACATGGAATACTGTGTTCAGTTTTGGTCTCATAATCTGAGGAAGGACGTTCTTGCTATTGAGGGAGTGCAGCGAAGGTTCACCAGACTGATTCCCGGGATGGCCGGACTATCATATGAGGAGAGACTGGATCAACTGGATTTTTATATATTGGAGTTGAGAAGGATGAGAGGGGATTTCATAGAAACATAAGGATTCTGGCGGGACGGGACAGGTTAGATGCGGGTAGCTTGTTCCCGATTTTGGGGAAGTCCAGAACCAGGGGACACAGCCTTAGGACAGCCATGTCTCCGTGGTGCCAATTATATCATATTCATTAATTGGTGCCTGTGCAGTTAATTCGTCCACCTTATTACGAATATTCCTCACATGGAGGCACAGAGCCTTCAGGCTTGTCTTTTTAACACACTTTGTCCCTTTAGACTTTTGCTGTAATGTGGCCCTTTTTGAAAGGAATGACAAGGGTGTATGCGGTTACAGGAGGATGTGAGGGGAAACAAACATAATACGAGGGGAAGAGTGCATCCGCGATGGACCAGTATGAGATCAAAAAGAATGGAAATATAAGGGGAATATCTTTATCCATGTGCCGGAGAGAAGGGAGTCTAACTATATGCCCTCACCCAGTGGGAGACGGGAGCAAGGATAGCTGCGGGTTTGACAATACTACGGAAGGATGTGTCATGGGAATAAACCCTGCCCGAACCGAACCCACACATTACACCTATCATGGGCGAGGAGAATATTGTGTGGTAACTAGCCTGGGAACTTACGTTACTCCAAGACTGTCGGTGGCAGTGGGAAGAGCAAACATGACATGCCAGGAAGACAATGACATGAAATATAAGTGATGAGATTAAGCAAGGCATGGATGTTTACATGGAAGAGCAAGCACAATCAATTCACCTGTTACTTGAAGATTTAACTGAGCTCAAGAAATAACATTAAAATATATTAAGAGCTGAAGGAGAAAGCTGAAGAACTGGACAGTGAAATAAAGGATAACCTGAAAAACCCGCCTTGGTACTTGAGATTATACATCCCTGGATAAGGATCCTTTCCCATACCCTAGTGGCAGTAAAGATAGTAATAGCCTTGAGTTGGTTGGTGATGTTATGTAACAAGTGCAAAGACAGGCGAGGCTTACCCGAGTAAAGTTACAAGATAGGGATTCGAATTATATCCCATGTGTTAGTCCTAGTGCAGCTGATAGTGGTGTTGATGCTCCTGGGAGACTGCACAGGCAGATACAAGAGATGCAGGAAGAAGAGGTTGGCCAAGGCCCGTAACCAAGAACGCAGAAAGCCTTTGCTAGATCCAAAGAGGGTTAATCAAACAAAACAAAACGGCATGAACACCTGATCTGAGTCGTGAGTGTCCCAATCCTATCGCCTGATCAACGAAACCGAGGCGGGAGACAGAGGAATCAGGTTAGGATAAGGCAGGGAAAGGAAGATTGTTCTTCATGGTGGGATACTTTTAAGGTCTGGTCACCTGAAGCCTACGCAGTCCTCAAATTGATGTGGCATTTAATTGAGATAATAATGGTACTGGAAGGGACATGTATCGTGATCCAACTATATCTGATGTGTCAGATCAGAGAGATATACAACCACGTGGTTCTAGCCGAACATCAAACAGCCTTGTTAATTATGTAATGTAGGCATGATAGGGAGGCGAATGATTTTGTAACGCGTTAGGGAAACAACCAAGACCCCCGAGCTTATGCACTGTATGTACAAAAAGAAATATAAATGGCGTGCCAATATCCCAGGGGAATGGTCAGGGGTAGTGTGTAAAGACTCCGCAAAAGATGGAACTACGAGCGATCCCAGGAATATGGACTTGATATCACCATTTCCAGCAGATGGCTCAGAACATATATGTGGTCAGCTGATTATTTAGAAATAATCAGGGATCAACAGGAGGGACTGAAAGGGCAGATTACAAATTGAAATTACAATTAATAATAACAATTGCGATGTTTTAAAATGGAGTTAAGAGGTTTTTAAAATGGATCCCACAGCCTGTTTTCAAACTGTGGGAACCATGTGTGGAATGCCTTCCACAGAGGAGCAGATGTTCCAATTCATAGACCAAAGGCCTTGGGAGCTGGGCACAGACACAGGTAACATAGAATTTGAATTGTATAGCAAGATAAGAGTTAGTTAAAAAGAATCATAACAACATGTATTTGGAATTGCCAATTAAGGCATATAGAAGCCAGATTGGAGGAAGCGCTGTTCCAATCATGTATTAATCATTCAGCATGTATTAATTCGAACTTACGTATTTACTTAATGCTATAATCTGAAACTGTATAAAGTAATATGTCTCTGGCTCTATCTTCGAGCATTCCTTCAAGGATAGCTTCCCTGCCGGCTTGTATTAATAAAACCTGCATTTACTTTAAGGCTAACAGAATCCTAGTGGTGGGTTAAGTTAACCCTAACAACGTTAGCGAGATCGGGAGAGGTGGAGGGTCTCGAAGAGGTTAGAGAGAGAGGGAGGGGTGTAGGGCTGGAGGAGGTTACATAGATAGGGAAAGGTGTAGGGCTGGAGGAGGTTACAAAGATAGGGAGAGGTGTAGGGGCTCAAGGAGGTTAGAGAGATAGGGAGGGGTGTAGGGCTGGAGGATGTTACAGAGATAGGGACGGGTGTAGGGTCTGGAGGAGGTTACAGAGATAGGTAGGGGTGTAGGGACTGGAGGAGGTTACAGAGATAGGGAGGTAGTAGGGGCTGGAGGAGGTTACAGAGATAGGGAGGGGTGTCGGGACTGGAGAAGGTTACAGAGAGAGGGAAAGTTGTAGGGGCTGGAGGAGGTTACAGAGATAGGGAGGGGTGTCGGGACTGGAGAAGGTTACAGAGAGAGGGAAAGTTGTAGGGGCTGGAGGAGGTTACAGAGATAGGGAGGGGCGGGGCCATCGAGGGGTTTGAACAGGAAGCTGAGAATTTTAAAATCAGCGCCTCACTGGGGCTGAGGAGGGGGGAGAAGTGCAAGAACACAACCCCCTCACTACCTACCCTGCACTAACCCCCATCATCTGTTACATCACCTGGAGTTCCAGCGACACTCCTCCCCCTCTCTCTTGGTGTTTATCTACTCACTGCCTCACTCAAAACTTATCTCCCATTGACAGTCCATGTGAGTGCCCTCGTTGTCCCAGAATTGCTCCCCGTGGACACCGACTGACCTTTCCCGTGCCTCCGCCACCCTCCTCCTGTTCCGTGACGGCCGTCAAATTCAAGTTGTGTTCCAGTCAGCAAGCAAAAGATCGGGGCGGGGGGGAGGGGAGGGTTCATATAAATTAAAACACGTGGTGGGCCGGAGGAAGAGGCTTGCGGGACCGTGTTCGGCCCGCGGGCCGTATGTTTGACACCCCTGATCTATACTGTCAAACCCTGTAATAATTTTTATGTTTTAAAATGAGATCACCTCTCATTCTTCTAACCTGTACAGAATATAGGCCTAGTCTACTCAATCTCTCCTCACAGGACAATCCCTCCATCCCAGGTATCAGTCTGGCGAACCTTCGTTGCCATCCTCAATGGTAAGTACATCCTTCCTTAGGTAAGCAATCATAACTGTACACAATACTCCAGGTGTCGTCTCAGCAGGGTCCTATATAATTGCAGTAAGATGTCTCGGAGCAAGTTATTATTTAAATGGAGAAAGATTGCAATGTGCCGCAAAACAGCAGGCCCTGGGGTTACTTGTGCATGAAACACTAAAGGATAGTATGCAGGTACAGCAAGTGATCAGGAAGGCCAATTGTTTTTTGACCTTTTTTGCAAAGGGGATGGAGTATAAAAGCGGGGAAGTCTTGCTGCAGCTACAGAAGGTTTTGGTGAGGCCACACCTGGAATACTGAATGCAGTTTTGGTTTCCATATTTAGGAAAGAATATAATTGCTTTGGAGGCAGTTCAGAGAAGGTTCACTAGGTTGATATAAGGGATCAGCAGGTTGAATTATGAGGAAAGGTTGAGTAGTTTTGGCCTCTACTCATTGGAATTCAGAAGAATGAGAGGTGATCTTATCGAAACGTATAAGATGGGGGGAGACTGGAACTAGAGGGCATGATCTTAGAAGAAGGGGCTGCCCATTTAAAACAGATGAGGAGGAATTTCTTCTCTCAGACGGTTGTAAACCTGTCGAACTCGCTGCCTCAGAGAACTGTGGAAGCTGGGATATTGAATAAACTTGAGACAGAAATAGTTTTTTAAATGATAAGGGGATAAGGGGTTATGGAGTGCTCGCGGGTAAGTGGAGCTGAGTTATGATCAGATCAGCCATGATCTCGTTGAATGGCGGAGCAGGCTCGAGGGGCCGTATGGCCTACTCCAGTTCCTATTTCTTATGTTCCTGTTCTTATGTTTACTATTATCCTCAACTCCTCTTGTAATAAAGGCCGACATACCATTTGTTTTCTTAATTGCTTGCTATGCCTGCATGTTAACTTTCAGTGATTCGTGTACAAGGACACCAAGGTCCCTCTGAACACCAACATTTCCCAATCTCTCACCATTTCAAGTAGCTGTTTCCAGTCCACTTTGGCTAAACCACATCTCAGTTCAGTAAAATTGGCTTTCCCCCAATTGAGAACTTTTATTCCTGGTCTATCTTTGTCCTTTTCCATAACTACCCTAAATCTAAGAGAATTACGATCAATAGCACCAATGCTCTCCCACTGATACCCCTTCCACCTGCCCAGCTTCAATCCCTAATACAAAGTCCAGAACTTCCCCCTCTCTTGCTGGGCTTGCTACATACTGGCTAAAAGGTTCAGCTAGTTGCTGACCCCTCTGCGAAGGGAAATAGGTCCTTCCTATCCACTCTATCTAGGTCCCTCATAATTTTCTACACCTCATTAACGTCTGCCCTCAGCCTCCTCTGTTCCAAAGAAAACAAACTGTTAAGAGGATTGGTGGGCTGGAGAAGGTTACAGAGATAGGGATGGGTGAGAACCTGGAGAGATTTGAACACGAGAATGTGTATTTTAAAGGTTGATGCCACCAGTCATCTCGCCCAGCACAGAATGTAAATCACTACCAACAGGAAGGATGTTACTTTTACTACTGCAAATGCATAATGAGAGGAAATCAATCTCTTTCCCTTTAACTAACAGCGACATGAAAAGAGGGAATGAATGACCTTTAAATACCTGGTACACTTGGAACTGAAGTGTCTTAAACTCATAATAGGAACTCATAAATGGAAATAAAATACTGACAGATGTTAAACTGTTTTGTTGACAAAGGAAATCTCAATTTAACTTTTAAAGATAAATTGTTTAACAGATGTTGAAACATACTCACCCGATGGGCCGACTCAGGATCCACCCCTCAAGCACCGTGATTTGTTGCAGAACACGCTGCACCCTCTGCCCTCCGGCCTCTGACATCTCTTCCTGTTGGTTCCCAGGGCAATCAATCACCACTCGCCAACATTACGCTGCCAGATTAAGTTGTGGGGTTCGGAGGAAGAAATAAAATGAGGCCGTGAATCAGAGTTAAGAAATAAAATTAGAAAAGCATGATTAAATGAACAAGGAGAGACAATATAAACGAAAGGGTACAATCCTAAAGGGGATGCATGAGCAGTGAGACCTGCGGGTATATGTGGACAAATCGGTGAAGGTGGCAGGACAGGATGGGAAAGCAGTTAAAAAAGCTTGCAGGATCCTGGGCATCACAGAGTACAAAAGCAAGGAGGTTATGATGATCCTTTGTAAAACACTGGTTCGGTCTCAACTGGATCATTGTGTCCAATTCTGGGCACCGCAGATTCGGATGTGATGGCCTTAGAGAGGGTGCAGAAAAGATTGACAAGAATGATTCACGAGAATAGGGACTTCAGTTCCGTGGATTGACTGGAGAAGCTGGGGTTGTTCTCCTTGGAGCAGAGAAGGTTGCGAGGAGAATTGATCGAGGTGTTCAAAATCATGAGGGGTCTGGACAGAGTAGATTGAGAGATACTGTTCCCATTGGTGGAGGGGTCGAGAACCAGAGGAGACGGATTTAAAGTGGATGAGAAGAAGAACCAAAGACAATGGAAGAAAAATCTATTTTATGCAGTGAGTCGTTAGGATCTGGAATGCACCGCCTGAAAGGGTGGTGGAGGCAGACTCAATCACAGCTTTAAAAAGGGAATTGGATAAGTATCTGAAAGAAAACATTTGCAGGACCGGTGGGAAAGGGCGGGGCAGTGAGACTGGTTGGGAGCCCGCAAGGGCTCGACGAGCCGAATGGCCTTTCGTGCTGTAACCATTCTTTGATTGTGTGAGCAGAACTACTCTGTTCCCTGACTCAATCTAAAGCCTTCCTGATTGTGAACAACTCTGTTAAACCTGTCTACCTCAGCCTTAAATATATTCAATGACCCAGCCTCCACAGCTCTCTGGGGCAGAGAATTCCACAGATTACAACCCTCTGAGAGAAGAAATTCCTCCTCATCTTAGTTTTAAATGGTCTGAGGAGAAAAGCTGCATTTGTAAATGGAACAGGATTTACTGGGATTGCTTTGGGCACTGAACCATGTTCATTCTGGCTGCTCTTGTTTGTTTCCGATTATCTTAATAACCCCTATATATGGGCTGGAGATTAATATCTTGTATAAATGTTGAACAAATTATCTTCGTTTCAAAAACAGTGTGTCGACTTTTTGATTGCTCCATGATCAGAGGAGACTAATTGATGTTCTGTTACCGACTGTTCCATTTTAGTGCTTTTTCTGAATCTAACTTACATCACTTCTCACCTAGTTCACCTTCTATTATATCAAACCCCAAACTTGTTCCGTTTGAGTACACGAGTTGTCCTTGTAATAGACTGAACTGCAGTTTAAACTCAGCTGAAATCCTTTGAACCACCCCTTTATTGAACTGTCTTGCATAAGATTTGAAATCCGTAACTTTCTGTAACCTGGTTTTTCAACCGATTGAATTTTAAAATGCATCCACACATTTTGCACGTGATAGCCTGTGAAATATTCTGATATTTGTAATTATCATTTCCACAAACTCAGCTCTCTAGCCACCGACTCAATCCCTCTCCCCAACTTGTGTCTGTGCCTGAACCGGACTGTTTGCAACCTTGGTGCCATACTTAACCCTGAAGTATGTTTTTGACCACATATCCACAGCATAATTATGAATACATATTTCCACCTCTGTAACATCGCCGTTGCCTCAGCTCATCCGCTGCTGACCCGTCATCCCTGCCTTTGTTACTTCTGGACTTGACTATTCCAACGCATTCCTGCCACATTCTCACCTGCATAAACTTGAGTTGATCCAAAATTCGGTTGCCCATGCCCTAACTCTCACCAAGTCCAGCTCACCCATCAGCCCTGTGCTCGCTGAACTATATTGGCTTCTCGTTCAGCAACGCCTTGCTTTCAAAATTCTAATACATTTTCAAAACTCTCCATGGCCTCGCCCCTCCCTAGCTCTGTAAACTGCTCCAGCCCCAACCAGCACCACACCGCCCCCCCCCCCGCCCACCCATGAGATATCTGTCTTCCTGAGCATTCCTGATTATAATTGTTCAACCATTGATGGCTTTGGTGGCTGTGCCTTCTGTTGCCAAGGCCCCAAGTTCTGGAAAACCCAGCCTAAACATTTCTGTCTAACCCGTGCTGTACCTGCCCTGGCAGTTCTTGATTGGATAGTGTAGAGCAAGCTTTTCTCTCCATCTACTCCGTGTTGCATCTTTCCACGGAGTGTTTGATAGGAGAGTGTAGGGTGAGCTTTACTCAGTATCTAAACCGTGTTGTTCCTCCCCTGGGTGTGTTTGATGGATAGTGTTGGGGGAGCTTTACATTGTAAGTAACCCGTGCTATAGCTGCGCTGGGAGTGTTTGATGGGGCAGTGTTGCAAGAGTTGTACTCTCTATCTAATTCATGACGTAACTGCGATGCGAGTATTTGATGGATCAGTCCATGGGGAGCTTTACTCACTGACTAACCCCTGCTGTGCCTATTGTGTGAGTGTTTGATGGGACAGTGTAGAGGGAGATTAACTCTGTATCTGACCAATGTTGTACATACCCTGGGAGTGTTTGGGACAGGCAAGAGGGAGATCTAACCTTCAATAAACAAAGCTGTATCTGCCTGGGAATGTCTGGTGAGACATTATAGAGGGAGTTTTACTCTGCATCTAACCTGTGTTATCATCATCATCATCATAGGCAGTCCCTCAGAATCGATGAAGACTTGCTTCCACACCTGAAGTGAGTTAATTGGGGCTGAACAGTCTAATACGAGAGCCACAGACTCTGTCGCAGGTGGGACAGATAGTTGTTGAAGGAAGGGGTGGGTGGGACCGATTTGCAGCACGCTCTTTCCTCTGCTTGCACTTGTTTTCTGCATGCTCTTGGCGATTAAACTCCCGGATACACTTCCTTCATTAGGGTGGTCTTTGGCCAGGGACTCCCTGGCCAGGGATATCAGTGGTGATCTCACACTTTATCAGGGAGGCTTTGAGGGTGTCCTTGTAACGTATCCGCTGCCCACCTTTGGCTCATTTTCCGTGAAGAAGTTCCGCATCGACCACTTGCTTTGGGAGTCTCGTGTCTGGCATGCGAACTATGTGGTCTGCGTAGCGGAGCTAATCGAGTGTGGTCAGTGCTTCAATGCTGGGGACGTTAGCCTGGTCTAGGACGCTGATGTTGGTGTGCCTGTACTGCCAGGTGATTTGTAGGATTTTTCAGGGACATTGTTGGTGATATATCTCCAGCGAGAAAAAGTGTCTACTGTACATTGTCCATGCCTCTGAGACATACAGGAGGGCGGGTATTACGATAGCCCTGTAGACCATGAGCTTGGTTGTACCTGCCCAGGGAATGGTTAATGAGACAGTGAAGAGGAAACTTTACTCTGTCTCCAACTCACGCTGTATCTGTTCTGGGAGTGTTTGATAAGAACATAAGAACATAAGAATTAGGAACAGGAGTAGGCCATCTAGCCCCTCGAGCCTGCTCCGCCATTCAACAAGATCATGGCTGATCTGGCCGTGGACTCAGCTCCACTTACCCGCCCGCTCCCCATAACTCTTAATTCCCTCATTGGTTAAAAATCTATCTATCTGTGATTTGAATACATTCAATGAGCTAGCCTCAACTGCTTCCTTGGGCAAAGACTTCCACAGATTCACAAACCTCTGTGAGAAACAATTCCTTCTCAACTCGGTTTTAAATTGGCTCCCCGGTATTTTGAGGCTGTGCCCCCTAGTTCTCGTCTCCCCGACCAGTGGAACAACCTCTCTGCCTCTATCTTGTCTATCCCTTTCATGATTTTAAATGTTTATATAAGATCATCCCTCATCCTTCTGAACTCCAACGAGTAAAGACCGAGTCTACTCAATCTATCATCATAAGGTAAACCCCTCATCTCCGGAATCAGCCGAATGAATCGTCTCTGTACCCCCTCCAAAGCTAGTATATCCTTCCTTAAGTAAGGTGACCAAAACTGCACGCTGTACTCCTGGTACGGCCTCACCAATACTCGATACAGTTGCAGCATGACCTCCCTGCTTTTGTACTCCATCCCTCTCGCAATGAAGGCCAACATTCCATTCGCCTTCCTGATTACCTGCTGCACCTGCAAACTAACTTTTTGGGGATTCATGCACATGGACCCCCAGGTCCCTTTGCACCGTAGCATGTTGTAATTTCTCCCCATTCAAATAATATTCCCTTTTACTGTTTTTTTTCCCAAGATGGATGACCTCACATTTTCCGACATTGTATTCCATCTGCCAAACCTTAGCCCATTCGCTAAACCTATCTAAATCTCTTTGCAGCCTCTCTGTGTCGTCTACACAACCCGCTTTCCCACTAATCTTTGTGTCATCTGCAAATTTTGTTACACTACACTCTGTCCACTCTTCCAGGCCATCTATGTATATTGTAAACAGTTGTGATCCCAGCACCGATCCATGTGGCACACCACTAACCACCGATTTCCAACCCGAAAAGGACCCATTTATCCCGACTCTCTGCTTTCTGTTCGCCAGCCAATTCTTGATCCATGCGAATACATTTCCTCTGACTCCGTGTACCTCTATCTTCTGCAGTCACCTTTTGTGTGGCACCTTATCCTTTTGGAAATCTAAATATACCACATCCATCGGTACACCTCTATCCACCATGCCCGTTATATCCCCAAATAATTATAGAAGATTAGTTAAACATGATTTCCCCTTCATGAATCCATGTTGCATCTGCTTGATTGCACTATTCCTGTCTAGATGTCCCGCTATTTCTTCCTTAATGATAGCTTCAAGCATTTTCCCCACTACAGATGTTAAATTAACCGGCCTATAGTTACCTGCCTTTTCTCTGCCCCCTTTCTTAAACAGAGGCGTTACATTTGCTGCTTTCCAATCCGCTGGTACCTCCCCAGAGCCCAGAGAATTTTGGTAGATTATAACGAATACACCTGCTGTAACTTCCGCCATCTCTTTTAATATCCTGGGATGCATTTCATCAGGACCAGGGGACTTGTCTATCTTGAGTCCCATTAGCCTGTCCAGCACTACCCTCTTAGTGATAGAGATTATCTCAAGGTCCTCCCTTCCCACATTCCCGTGACCAGCAATTTTTGGCATGGTTTTTGTGTCTTCCACTGTGAAAACCGAAGCAAAATAATTGTTTCATGTCTCAGCCATTTCCACATTTCCCATTATTAAATCCCCTTCTCATCTTCGAATGGACCAACATTTACTTTAGTCACTCTTTTCCGTTTTATATATCGGTAAAAGCTTTTACTATCCGTTTATATGTTTTGTGCAAGTTTACTTTCGTAATCTATCTTTCCTTTATTTATTGCTTTCTTAGTCATTCTTTGCTGTCGTTTAAACTGTTCCCAATCTTCTAGTTTCCCACTAACCTTGGCCACCTTATAAGCATTGGTTTTTAATTTGATACTCTCCTTTATTTCCTTGGTTATCCATGGCTGGTTATCCCTTCTCTTTCCGCCCTTCTTTTTCACTGGAATATAATTTTGCTGAGCACTATGAAATAGCTCCTTAAAAGTCCTCCACTGATCCTCAATTGTGCCACTCAGCTGTGTTTCCAGTCTACTTTAGCCAACTCTGCCCTCATCCCACTGTAGTCCCCTTTGTTTAAGCATAGTACGCTTGTTTGAGACACTACTTCCTCACCCTCAATCTGTATTACAAATACAACCATACTGTGATCACTCATTCCGAGAGGATCTGTTACGAAGAGATCGCTTATTATTCCTGTCTCATTACACAGGACCAGATCTAAGATAGCTTGCTCTCTTGCAGGTTCTGGAACATACTGTTCCGAGAAGAAATCCCGTATGCATTCTATGAATTCCTCCTCAAGGCTACCCTGTGCGATTTGATTTGACCAATCGATATGTAGGTTAAAATCTCCATGATTACTGCCGTTCCTTTTTCACATGCCTCCATTATTCCCTTGATTATTGTCCGCCCCACCATTAAGTTATTATTTGCGGCCCTATAAACTACGCACACCAGTGACTTTTTTCCCCTTACTATCTCTAATCTCCACCCACAATGATTCAACATTTTGTTCATGAGAGCCAATATCGTCTCTCACAACTGGCCTGATATCATCCTTTATTAACAGAGCTACCCCAGCTCCTTTCACTTCTTGTCTATCTTTCCGAATTGTCAGATACCCCTGTATGTTTAATTCCCAGTCTTGGCCCCCCTGCAACCACGTTTCTGTAATGGCCACCAAATCATCCCCATTTGTAATGATTTGTGCCGTCAACTCATTTATTTTATTTCGAATGCTGTATGCGTTTAGGTAGAGTGTTTTAATACTAGTTTTTGAACCATAATTTTTAGTTTTGACCCGTCCTGCAGCCCCTTTATATTTATAAATATTGTCCCTTCCTATCACCTTGTGGTTTACTCTTACCCCAGTGCTGCTCTGCTCTGTTGCCTCCTGCCTTTTGCATTCTTTCTTGGGGTCCTGTTCATCTGAGCTCTCCCCCACTCTAACTAGCTCAGAGCCCTCTCTTGGTTCCGAATACTCCTCGCATTGAGGCACCGAGCTTTCATGCTTGCCTTTTTATTACAGTGGGACAGTGTAGAGGGAGCTTTACTCTGTATCTCACCCGTGCTGCACCTGTACCGCGAATATCCGCTGGAACAGAATAGAGGGATATTTTCTCTAGATCTAACAGATCTGTATCGGCCCTGGAATGGCTGAGACAAGTTAGAGGGAGATGTAGTCTGTGTCGAACCTGTGCTGTACTTGCACTGGAAACGTTTGGTGTAACAGTATAGAGTGAGTTTTATTCTATATTTAACCTGTTCAGTTCAGAAAAAGTAATGTGATTGAGTACTGTAGACGTGAGTAATTGTGACCTGTCTCTTTATTCTAACTTCAGAGTGCACGTACAACATGGAAGGTCTGCTTATATACAGTGCTCCTAAGGGACGCTGGGATCCCTTGGGACTCCAACAGATACGGCCTATTGTGGTGGTAGAATTCTGGTTACATAAATTGCACACATAACATCACTCCCTCCCAAAGTCAATCGCATACTTATTTGCAAGCTGAGATGATCTGGGGCTTTTCGCTCCTGAGTCGATCGTCTCAGTACAAATACAGGTGCAGGTGATTTGTTTGGTTCTTCGCTGGACTGCTGCGCAGATGACCTTGCTGGGCTGCTGGGGATGATGAGTTCAGCTTCGTGGTCTACCATGATGTTGGCTGCCACTTGTGTGTGCGTCGGAGGGTCGAAGTTGGTTGCTTGTGGCTGTCTGTGAATCGCAGTTTGGTTTGGTCCAAATGCTTTCTGCAAGTTATTCCATTTGCGAGTTTGACCTGAAACACCCTCCTCCCTTCTTTGTCTATGACAGTGCCAGCAAGCTATTTGGGACCATGTCCATAGTTGAGTACAAATACAGGGTCATTGACTTCAATATTGCGTTACAAATTTGTGCGATCACGGTACATGCTTTATTGATGCCGCCTGCCCTCGACTTGATCATGGAGATCAGGGTGAACGAGAGAAAGCCTTGTTTTGAGCACCCTTTTCAGGAGCAGCTCAGCTGGGGAACCCCGGTGAAAGAATGGTGTCTGGTGCAGTGGCTGAGCAGGACTCGGGACAGGTGGGTCTGCAGGGATTCTTTTTACAGGTGTTTCAAGCTTTGTTTGATGGTTTGGACTGCACGTTCTGTCTGGTCATTGGATGCGGGCTTGAACGGGGCAGTTGTGATGTGCTTGATCCCATTGTGTGTCATGAATTCCTTGGATTCAGCGCTGGTGAAGCACGGCCCGTTGTCGCTGACAAGGACATCAGGCTGGCCGTGCGTGGCTCGTAGGTTTTCGAGGGTGGCAGTGGACGTGCTTACAGACATTAGTACACACTCAATCCAGTTGGAATAAAAATCCACAAGAACGAAGAACATTTTGCCTAGAAATGGGCCAGCAAAGTCAGCGTGGATCCTAGACCACGGTTTGGAGGGCCATGACCACAAACTTGGGTGCCCTGGGTGCATTGCTCAGTTACGAGCAAGTGATGCATTGGCACATGCAAGACTCCAAATCAGAGTCGATATCGGGCCACCTGTATGGACATTTCGTCTTTACGCTGCTGGAACAGCTTGATCTCTTCATGCATCTCCGCTGGGATGCTGGACCAGCTCCCATGGAGGATACAGTTTTTACAAGGGACAGTAAAGGACCCTGGCTGGTCCAGGTTCTCATCTGGCGGCCGTAACGGGTGACTTTTCATTTTCAAATGCATCCTTCACCAAGAGCAATTCTGCAGGCTGTGCCATTTCCACCCCGGTGGTGCGAAAAGTAGCCGACTGAAGGCATCAGTGCAGTTCTCTGTGCCTGGCCAGTGATGAATGACATACTTATATGCATACAGCGTGAGCACCCATCTTTCGATGCGAGCAGAAGCATTGGTTTTAATACCTTTGCTCTCTGTGAATAGCGATATGAGCGGCTTATGTTTAGTTTCTAAATCGAACTAAAGCCAAAACAGATACTGCTGTATTTTTTCATCCCGTAAACGTATGCCAGAGCTTCTTTTTCAATCATGCTGTCGGTTCTTTCGGCCTTGGACAAACACCTGGACGCATAGGCGACCGGTTGCAATGTTCCCAATTCGTTTGCTTATTGTAACATACGCCCGACCCCATACAAAGATGCATCGCAAGCTAGCACTAAACGTTTACATGGATCATACAGGACAAGCAGTTTGTTGGAACATAACAGATTTCGGGCTTTCTCAAAAGCAGTCTCTTTTGATCTCCCCCATGCCTAATAATCTCCCTTGTGCAGCCATATATGTAGAGGTTCTAGCAAGGTGCTCAACCCGAGTAGGAAATTACCAAAATAATTGAGGAGCCCAGGAACGACCGCAGCTCCGTCACGTTCTGTGGTCTCGGTGCGTTCTTGATGGCCTCTGTCTTGGCGTCAGTGCGCCTGGTGCCATCTGCCACGATTCTTCTGCCTAAGAACTCGACATTTGGCGCCCGGAAAGCACACTTCGAGCGTGTCAACCTGAGTCCCACATGATCTAGCCGATTTGGAACCTCTTCCACGTTCTGCATGTGCTCGATGGTGTCCCGACCTGTGACCAGTATATCATCCTGGAAAACCACGATGTGCAGCACCGACTTTAGCAGACTCTCCATGTCCCTTTGAAAAATAGCCGCGATCGATCGAATTCCAAACGGGCATCTAATGTCGATGAACAGACCTTTGTGCGTGTTGATGCAGGTGAGGCCTTTTTAAGATTCCGCCAGCTCCTGCGTCATGTAGGCCGAGGTCAGGTCAAACTTGGTAAATATCTTTCCTCCTGCCAGTGTCGCAAATAGATTGTCTGCCTTGGGTTGCTGGTACTGGTCCTGCAGCGAAAAATGCTTAATAGTTAATTTATAGTCCCGCATATGCTGACCGTGACATCACCCTTGAAAACCAGAACAATCTGACTATCCCACTCGTTGAACTCCACCAGTGCGATGATGTCCTCTCATTGCAGCCTGTCTAACTCGATCTCCACTTTCTCTCGCATCATATATGTCACTGCCCGTGCCTTGTGATGGATGGGTCATGTACCGGGAATCAAATGGATCTGCACTTTCGCCCTCAAGAAACTTCCGATCCCTGGCTCAAACAATGATGGAAACTTGCTCAGAACCTGGGCACATGAGACGTCATCGATTGATGAAAGCGCTCGGATGTCATCCCAGTTCCAGCGTAATTTTCTCAGCCAGCTTCTGCCGAACAGTGTGGGGCCATATCCTGACACGATCCTTAGTGGTAGTTCGTGTACTGTTCCATCATAAGAGACTTTTAATATGCTGTGCTGTCAATTATAGGGATCAGCTCTTTCGTGCATGTTTTCAGCTTGGTGTGAATGGGGCTCAGCTTGGGCCTGTCGAAGGCCGTTTTCTCATGATGGACTGACTCGCACCCATGTCCAATTCTATGGATACAGAATTCCGTTCAGTTCAACATTTAACATGATCGGTGGACATTTCGTGGTGAAGGTGTGTACCCCATACACATCTGCCTCCTCGGGTTGAGTCTCTAGTTCAGTTTGATCCACCATGGATCGGTCTTCCACTGCAATGTGGTGCTTTGCAGTGTTTGCAGCTCATCTGCACATTCGCTGGAGGTGTCCCATTGTTCCACAGCCTTTGCACGCATAGTGTTTGAAGCTGCATTGATGGGCTCGATGATCACCTCCGCAGTGCCAACAAGCTGTTAACTGCCTCGCATTAACGCTTGATGGCAGACTCTGAGTCATCTGAGATCATGCAGCTGCAGGCGTGTACATTCTGCCATATGCATTCCTGCCTGAAAACGATGTTACTTTGTGTACAGTACTTGCCGAAACATCTGATTGCTGAGAAATTTGTTTGGTGTTATCGCTGGTGGACATAAATGCCTCGGCTATCATTATGGCTTTGCTTAGGTGCAGTGTTTCAACAGTCAATAGATTGCGAAGGATATCCTCATGGCCAATGCCAAACACAAAAAAATCTCTTAGCATTTACTCCAGGCATCCATCAAATTCGCAATGTCCTGCAAGATGCCTTATTTCGCCGACGTAGCTCGCCACTTCCTGGCCTTCAGACCGTTGACATGTGTAAAATCGATACCTTGCCATCAGAATGCTCTCCTTCGGATTTAGGTGCTCCTGGACCAGCGTACACAGTTCTTCATGCGATTTGGTTGTTGGTTTCACTGGAGCAAGAAAATTCTTCATGAGATCATAGGTTGTTGCCCCGCAGAGAGTGAGGAGGATCACCCTTTGTTTGGCTGCATTCACATTCCCTGCCAGTTGGTCATGAAGTATTAGTCGAGTCGCTGCATGAAGACATCCCAATCGTCCCCTCCAGGATACCAACAGTTCTCTGCATTTTTGCATGATGTTTCATTATCTCGTCGCCAATTGTTATGTCCAGAATAAAGTAATGTGATTGAGTACTGTAGACATGAGGATGTGTGATCTTGGTCTCTTTTTTTCTAACTCCAGAGTGCACGTACAGCATGGGGGGCCTGCTTATATACAATGCTCCCAAGCGATGCTGGGATCCCTTGGGACTCCAACAGAAATGCCCTCTGATGGCGGTAGATTGTTGGTTTCATCAGGTTGCATACATAACATAACCCATGTTGTACTTGCCCTGGGAATGTCTGATGGGACAGTGTAGAGGGAGCTTTAATCTGTATCTACTCCATGTCCGTTGTACTCCGTAGAGGACGAAATCCACATTGTGACTCCAGGAGGAGCTCCTCAGCCACAGGGGAAGACGGTTGAGGAGGATTCTAGCGATGACTTTCCCAGTGGCTGGTAACAGGGAGACTTATCTGTAATTGCCACAGTCGGACTTGTCTCCTTTGTTAAAGATGGTCACGATTACTGCATCTCTGAGATCTCCAGGCCTGCTCTCCTCCTTCCAGATGAGAGAGATGAGGTCACGCATTCATGCCAATATTGCCTCTCCACCATACTTTAGTGCCTCAGTGGGGATTCCATCTGCTCCCATTGCCTTGTTGTTCTTGAGCTGGCGGATGGCCTTTTCTATCTCATGCAGGGCTGCGGTTTTGCTGAGATGTTGGCGGGTAGCATGCTGCTGGATGGAGTCGAGGACACTCGAATCAGAGGCAGAGTCTTGGTTCAGGACATCTTCGATGTGCTCCTTCCAGCGAGTCCTGACGGCCTCAGTGTCCTTGATGAGTGTTTCCTCATTCTTGGCCAGCAGTGGAGTGGTGCCTTGGGTGCTTGGGCCATAGGTGGCCTTGACTGCGATGAAGAATCCTCGCACATCATGGCTGTCGGCCAGCTGCTGAGCCTCCTTTAATTTCTCCACCCACCATCTATGTTTTAGGTCACAGGTTTTTTTCTTGGACCTCGGCCTTAAGCCGTCTGTAATGCTGATTTGCTGCTCCCGAGTTGGGTTGTAGTTTTAGGTTCAGAAATACCCTGTGCTTGTGATTAATTAGCTCTTGCATCTCCTGGTCATTCTCATCAAACCAGTCCTGGTGTTTCCTCGATCAGGCTAACATCCCCATCATCGAAGCACTGACCACACTCGACCAGCTGCATTGGGTGGGCCACATTGTTCACAACTATTTTAAGTAGAACAATAATCAGGTTCCCCCTGATTAAAGGGTGGAGGGGGGTCACACTCCATAAACTTTCATTAAAGTGCCCCCTTGTTTTTTTGGGGGGAACCAAAAACACAAATTAACAATTCAACATAAAGGCAACTTTTGTCAAATCAAATCAAATGAATTAAAATTACAATTCTGTTCCCTCTGGAATGATGCACTCCAGTCTCTCTGGTGCTCACCTCTCATGGAAGGCCACGAGTCTACCCGTGGACACTGCATGCTCAATCTCCAGGGATACCCTGGCTCGACACATTGTTCACATGCCTGACACAAGATTCCCAAAGCAAGGCTCTACTCGGAACTCCTACATGGCAAGCGAGCCTACAGTAGGCAGAGGAAACCTTTCAACGACACCCTCAAAGACTCCTTGATAAAATTCAACAACCCCCTGATACATGGGAGTCCCTGACAAACGTCCGCCCTAAGTTGAGGAAGTGAATCCGGGAGGGCTCTGAGCAGCTCGTGTCTCATCACTGAGAGCATGCAGAAACCAAGCGTAGGAGCATGCGGCAAACCAGTCTCACCCACCCTGTCATTCAACGACTGGCTCTCCCACCTGTGACAGAGACTGTAATTCCCGTACTGGATTGTTTAGTCACGTAAGAACTCACCTTTAGAGTATAAGCAAGTCTTCCTCGATTTTGACGGACTGCCTGTGATGATGATGATGTGTACCTAACCTGTGTTGTGCCTGTCCTGTGCATTTTGGGATTGGCTGTTTAGAGAGACGTTTACCCTGCATCTAAATTATGCTGTACTTGCCCTGGGAGTGTTTGATCGGACAGTGTAGACGGAGCTTCACTCTGTATCTAACCCATGCTGTACCTGCACTGGGAGTGTTTAATGGGACAGTGTAGAGGGAGATTTACTCCGTATCTAACTGGTGCTGTACCTGACCTGGGAGTGTTTGATGCGTCAATGTTGATGGAGCTTTACTCTGTATCTAACATGTGCTGTACATATCCTGGCAGTGTTTGATGGGACAGTGTAGAGGGAGCTTTACTCTGTATCTAACCCGTGCTGTACCTGCCACCAGTGCGCTTGCAGCCTTCTGTAAGAGGTCGGCACCGGAGGGACTGGAGTGCATCATCAGCTCCAGCAACCAAATTTTAATTTGATTTAAGTTTACCGTCCAAAGTTTAATTGGTTTATTTTGTCGGTTATAGTTCCCCTCCATCCTTTAATCAGGATGCATTTGATTTACAGGTCAACAACAAAATAGTTGTGCTGTACCTGCCCTGGGATTGTTTCTTGGGACAGTGCAGAGGGAGCTTTATTCTGTATCTAACCTGTGCTGTGCATACCCTGGGAATACCTGGTGGGACAGTGCAGATGGATCCTTGCTATGTATTTAACATGTGCTGTACCTGCCCTGGGAGTGTTTGATGAGTCAGCGTACAGCAAGCTTTAAATTGTAACTAACCCGTGCTGTCCCTGCCCTGGGATTCTTTAGGACAGCATAGAGGCAGCTTTACTCTGTATATAACCGTGTCGGAACTAGCCCACTCCTGCTCCTGTTTCTCATGGCCCTATGTACCCAGCATGCCCCGCGGGGGAGAATGTGACGCACCCAGACTACAGGAGCTCAGTGCGCAGGCGCGGGCCCAGGCTGTGTTTCGAGCATGCGCAGTGCGTGTAATGGCGGAGGAGACATCTTTTTCAGAGGTTCCTGAGAACTGTTCATTTCGGCGGGGCGGAGGGGAATAATCGACCAGCAGGGAGTCGTGGAGGCTTCATAAAGAACCGGTGCCCGCCGCATGCCCGGAATAATAACCGGAATATCGGCGGTTGCAGCTTCGGGGCTTTCGCCCTGTCACAGGCACCGGCTAACGGCGGTCATCTTCGTGCAGGAAGGCAGGTTCAGCGCTCCGCCATCTTGATTCAGTGAGTAGCAGAGCGCATGCGCAGCCATCTTGGTGCAGGAACAAAGTGAATGATGCCAGTGTCAGGAACTGAACCCAGCCAGAGTCAGTACCTTCAGGGGAGGGGAACCAGTGAGTGCAGAACTGAACCCAGCCAGAGTCAGTACCTTCAGGGGAGGGGAACCAGTGAGTGTACAACTGAACCCAGCCAGAGTCAGTACCTTCAGGGGAGGGGAACCAGTGAGTGCAGAACTGAACACAGCCAGAGTCAGTACCTTCAGGGGAGGGGAACCAGTGAGTGCAGAACTGAACCCAGCCAGAGTCAGTACCTTCAGGGGAGGGGAACCAGTGAGTGTAGAACTGAACCCAGCCAGAGTCAGTACCTTCAGGGGAGGGGAACCAGTGAGTGTAGGACTGAACCCAGCCAGAGTCAGTACCTTCAGGGGAGGGGAACCAGTGAGTGTAGGACTGAACCCAGCCAGAGTCAGTACCTTCAGGGGAGGGGAACCAGTGAGTGTAGAACTGAACCCAGCCAGAGTCAGCACCTTCAGGGGAGGGGAACCCGTGAGTGTAGAACTGAACCCAGCCAGAGTCAGTATCTTCAGGGGAGGGGAACCAGTGAGTGTAGAACTGAACCTAGCCAGAGTCAGCATCTTCAGGGACCAGTGATTGATTGGTGCCGCGGCCCCGCCCCCCGCCACTGATTGCGAGCGCTTGGGGGGTTTGTTGGTGGGCTCCGCTCGCAGCCTTTGAGCTCGGGGCCCAGGTGAGGCGAGGCGGAGTTGTGCGCAGACGTGGGGACAGCCTATTGTGGGAGATTAGCTGCGGACAGACGACGTTTTGCCCCACCCCGCGGAGGATGGATGAGCAGCCCGGGCAGTGCGCCCAGCCTCCCTGAGGACTCACAGACTCACGGACACGCGCGGGCGGTGAGATTTGCCGCCGAGTCGGCGGGTGGGGCACCTTCGGGCGGGGACGGGCCTTGGTTACTGTCGGGGGTTGCCGGGAGTTTGGCCGCCATCTTTGGGCAGCACGGGTCCGCCCGCCACGGGGAGCAGGGAGCAACACGGGCGGGGCTTCCTCGACGTCACAATACTTTCCATTGTCCCGCTGCAGGGCAGGGAGCATACGCGGCGGCCATCTTACTGCAGGGAGCAGGTGCAGGATGGGGACCAGTGAAATGAACACATGAGAACATCAGAAATAGGAGATGAGTCGGCCCTTTGGCCCCTCGAGCCTGCTGCCATTCAATAAGATGATGACTGCAGCATCTGGGGTGGTTCTCCTTGGAGCAGTGAAACTCTTTTGAGTTAACCTGCAGAAACATAAAACATTAAAACCATGCCACCCGACCTGGGTGACACAGCAGACATTTTCAAGGCCCCTTTTTTTTGGTTTTTTTTTTTTTTTTTTTTGGGGCGCTAAAATCAAATTTTTCCAGTGCCCCCTATAAAAGGGAAGTGGGACACTAAAAGTACCGGCAATGAAAACAAATTAAACTTTAAAACATAAAATCAAATTAAAATTTGGTTGCCGGGCGTGATGATGCACTCCAGTCCCTCCGGTGCCCACCTCTCGCGGAAGGCCGCGAGCGTACCGGTGGACAGCGCGTGCTCCATCTCCAAGGACACCCTGGACCGGATGTAAGAGCAGAAGAGAGGCAGGCAGTCAGGTTGTCCTTGGAGCAGTGAAACTCTTTTTGGAGTTCACCTGCAAAAACATAAAACATGTATCCGTGCCACCCGACCTGGATGACACACACAAGACATTTACAAGGCCCCTTTTTTATTTATTTTTTTGTGTTTTTTTTTTTTGGGGCACTAAAATCAAATTTTTCCTTTTTCCAGTGCCCCCTATAAAAGGAGAGGGGGACACTAAAAGTACCGGCAATTAAAACAAATTAAACTTTAAAACGTAAAATCAAATTAAAATTTGGTTGCCGGGCGTGATGATGCACTCCAGTCCCTCCGGTGCCCACCTCTCGCGGAAGGCCGCGAGCGTACCGGTGGACAGCGCGTGCTCCATCTCCAAGGACACCCTGGACCGGATGTAAGAGCAGAAGAGAGGCAGGCAGTCAGGTTGTCCTTGGAGCAGTGAAGATGCAGGGCAGGTTTAACAGGTGCTCACAATCAGGAAGGCTTTAGATTGTATCAGGGAACAGAGTGGTTCTGCTCACACAATCAGAGAATGGTTACAGCACGGAAGGCCATTCGGCCCGTCGAGCCCTTGCCTGCTCCCAGCTGGTCCCACTGACCCGCCCTTTCCCCAGTCCTGCAAATGTTTTCTTTCAGATACTTATCCAACTTTTTTTTTTGAAAGCTGTGATTGAGTCTTCCTCCACCACCCTTTCAGGCCGTGCTTTCAGGATTCTAACCGCTCGCTGCATAAAATAGAATTTCTGATGTCACCTTTGGTTCTTTTGCCATTCACCTCAAATCCATCTCCTCTGATTCTCCACCTTTCTGCCAGTGGGAACAGTAGCTCTCTATCTACTCTGTCCGCACCCCTAATGATTTTGAACACTTCTATCAATTCTCCTCTCAACCTTCTCTGCTCCAAGGAGAACAACCCCAGCGTCTCCAGTCAATCCACGTAACCGAAGTCCCTCATCTCGTGAATCATTCTTGTCAATCTTTTCTGCACCCTCTCTGAGGCCTTCACATCCTAATGTGCGGTGCCCAGAATTGGACACAATGCTCCAGTTGAGACCGAACCAGTGTTTTACAAAGGTTCATCATAACTTTCTTGCCCAGCAACCTGTAAGCTTTTTTAACTGCTTTCTCAACCTGTCCTGCCACCTTCAGTAATTTGTGCACATGTACCCGCAGGTCTCACTGTTCATGCACTCCCTTTCGGATTGTACCCTTCAGTTTATATTGTCTATCCTTGTTTATTTCATCATGCTTCTCCAATTTTATTTCTTCACTCAGGTTCACGGTCTTGTTTTATTTCTTCCTCCAAGCCCCTCAACTTGATCTTGCAGTGTAATGTTGGCGAGTGGTGATTGATTGCCCTGGGAACCAACAGGAAGAGAGGTCAGGGGCCGTTGGGCACAGGGAGCAGCGTTTTCTGCAACAAATCGCGGTGCTTGAGGGGTGGATCCTGAGTCGGCCTGTCAGGTGAGTCTGTGTGAACCCCTGTTAAACAATTTATCTTTTAAAAATTAAATCGAGATTTCTTTTGTTAACAAAACAATGTAACATTGCTCAGTACTTTGTTTTCCTGGAGTTCCTATTATGAGTTTCTGACACATCAGTGCCAAGATAATCAGGTGTTTAAAGGTCATTCATTTCCCTCTTTCCATGACACTGTTAGTTAAAGGGACAGAGATTGATTTCCCCGCATTATGCATTCGTAGTAGTTAAAGTAACATCCTTCCTGTTAGTAGTGAGTTACATTCTGTGCTGGGCGAGATGGCTGGTGGCATCAGCCTTTAAAATACACATTCTCTTGTTCAACTCTCTCCAGGGTCTCACCCTTCGCTATCTCTGTAACCTCTTCCAGCCCACCAACCCTCTTAATAGTTTGTTTTCTTTGGAACAAAGGAGGCTGAGGGGAGACTTTAATGAGGTGTATAAAATTATGAGGGGCCCAGATATAGTGGAGAGGAAGGACCTATTTCCCTTCACAGAGGGGTCAGCAACCAGCAGAACTTTTTAGCCAGTACGTAGCAAGCCCAACAAGAGAGGGGGAAGTTCTGGACTTAGTATTAGGGACTGAAGCTGGGCAGGTGGAAGGGGTATCAGTGGGAGAGCATTGGTGCTTGTGATCGTAATTCAGTTAGATTTAGGGTAGTTATGGAAAAGGACAAAGATAGACCAGGAATAAAAGTTCTCAATTGGGGAAAAGCCAATTTTACGAAGCTGAGATGTGATTTAGCCAAAGTGGACTGGAAACAGCTATTTGAAATGGTGAGAGATTGGGAAACTTTGGTGTTCAGAGGGACCTTGTGTGTCCTTGTACACGAATCACTGAAAGTTAATATGGAGGTACAGCAAGCAACGAAGAAAGCAAATGGTATGTTGGCCTTTATTACAAGAGGGTTTGAGTGCAGGAGTAAAGATGTCTTACTGCAATTGTATAGGGCCCTGGTGAGACTGCAGCTGGAGTATTGTGTACAGTTTTGGCTGCTTACCAAAGTAAGGATGTACTTGCCATTGAGGATGGCAACGAAGGTTCACCAAACTGAATTCCTGTGGTGGGAGGATTGTCCTATGAGGAGAGATTGAGTAGACCTAGGCACATATTCTCTAGAGTTTAGAAGAATGAGAGATGATCTCATTGAAACATACAAAATTCTTACAAGGCGTGACAGGATAGATGCAGGGAGGATGTTTCTGGCTGAGGAGTCTAGAACCAGGGGTCACAGTCTCAAAATAAGTGGTTGGCCATTTAGGACTGAGAAGAGCAGAAACTTATTTACTCATTAATCTTTGCAATTCTCTACCCCAGAGGGCTGTGGAGGCTCTGCCTTTGAGCATATTTAAGACAGAGATCGATAGATTTTTGTAAATTTAGGGAATCAAGGGATATGGAATAGTGCAGGAAAGTGGAGTTGAGGTAGAAGATCAGCCATGATCTCATTGAATGGCAGAGCAGGCTCGAGGGGCCGAATGGCATACTCCTGCTCTGAAATCTTATGTTCTTATGTTGAAGTTAAATCAGTCTCAGAGCAGTGGGAGGCATTCAATGAGGAGATAATGAGGGTTCAGAGGAAGTATGTTACCTTCAAGAAAAAGGGTGGGACTAATAAATCTAGAGCCCCCTGGATATCAACATAAGAAATAGGGGCAGGAGGAGGCCATAAGGTCCCTCGAGCCTGCACCGCAATTCAATGAGATCATGGCTGATCATCGCCCTCAACTCCACTTTCCCGCCTGATCTCCATATCCCTTGATTCGCTTAATATAAAAAAATCTATCAATCTCAACCTTGAATAGACTGAGCATCCACAGCCCTCTGGGGGAGAGAATGCCAAAGATTCACAACCCTCTGAATGAAGAAAATCCTCCTCAATTCTGTCTTAAATGGCCTACCACTTATCCTGAGACTGTGCCCCCTAGTTCGAGACAGTCCAGCCAGGGGAATCAACCACTCAGCATCTAACCTGTCAGTCCCCTTCAGAACCTTGTATGTTTCAATGAGATCACCTCTCATTATTCTAAACTTGAGAGTGTATAGGCCCATTCTACACACTATCTCATCATAAGACAGCCCAGGAATCAATCTTGTGAACCTTTGTTGCACAGTGTCCAAGGCAAGTGGTTCCGTCCTTCGATAAGGAGACCAAAACTGTGCCCAGTACTCCAGGTGTGGTCTCACCAAGACCCTGTACAATTGTAGCAAGACCTCCTTACTCTTATATTCTAACCCCTTGCAATAAAGGACAAACCATTTGCCTTCCTTATTGCTTGCATACCTGCATGCTCACTTTCTGTGTGTCTTGCACAAGGGCACCCCAAATCTCTCCAAACACCAAAGTTTAAAAGTTTCTCATAATTTAAAAGATATTCTGTTCTTCTGTTTTTCCTACCAAAGTGAATAACCTCACATTTCCCTACATTATACTCCATCTGCCACCTTACTGCCCACTCACATAATCTATCTCTGTATATCTTGCAGACTCTTGTGTTCTCACAGCTTACTGTCCCACCTAGTTTTGTATCATCAGCAAATTTGGATACATTACACTCGGTCCCTTCATCTAGGTCATAAATCATAAAATCATCGAAATTTACAGCATGGCAGGAGACCATTTCAGCCCACTGTGTCCGTGCCGGCCAACAAACAGCTATCCAGCCTAATCCCACTCTCCAGCTCTCGGTCCGTAGCCCTGTCGGTGATGACAGTTGAAGTGCACATCCAAGTATTTTTCAAATGTGCTGAGTGTTTCTGCCTCTACCACCCTTTCAGGCAGTGAGTTCCAGACCCCCACAAACCTCTGGGTGAAGAAATTTCCCTTCGTATCTCCTCTGAACCAATTACTTTAAATCTGTGCCTCCTTGTTATTGACCACTCTGCCTCAGGAAACAGGTCCTTCCTATCCACTCTATCCAAGCCCCTTATAATTTAATACTTTCATCAGGTCTCCCCTCAGTGTCCTCTGATCCAAAGAAAATGGACTCTGCATCTCCAATCTTTCCTCATCGCCAAAATTCTCCAGTCCAGGCAACATTCTTGTAAATCTCCTCTGTACCCTTTCCAGTACAATCACATCTTTCCTGTATTGTGATGACCAGAACTGCACACAGTATTCCAACTGCGGCCTAACCATTTCAAGCATAACCTCCGAGCTCTTGTATTCCATGCCTCGACTAATAAAGGCAAGTATTCCATATGCCTTCTTAACCACCTTATCGACCTGGCCTGCCACTTTCAGGGATCTGTGGACCTACACTTCAAGGTCCCTTTGTTCCTCTACACTTTTCAGTGTTGTATCATTTAATGTGTAATCCCTTGCCTTGTTAGACCTCCCCAAATGCATTACCTCACACTTATCTGGATTAAATTCCATTTGCCACTTTACTGCCCACCTGAAAAGTACATTTGTAGTTTCCTGCAGTGTGCAGTTTTGTTCTTAATTCTCAACCACACAGCCTATTTTAGTTTCACCTGCAAACTTCTTAATCATACCCCCAACATTGAAGTCCAAGTCATTGATATATACCAGAAAAAACAAGGGACCCAGCACTGAGCCCTGCAGAACCCCACTGGAAACAGCCTTCCAGACACAAAAACACCGAATGGCCCACTCCTGCAACTATTTTCTATGTTTCTATGACCCAACTTCCACAGCTCTCTGAGGCAGCAAATTCCACAGATTTACAACCCTTTGAGAGAAGACATTTCTCCTCATCTCAATTTTAAATGGGTGGCCCCTTATTCTAAGATTATGCCCTCTAGTTCGAGTCTCCCCCTTCAGTGGAAACATTCTCTCTGCATCCACCTTGTCCCCCCTCCCTCATAATCTTATACGTTTCGATAAGATCACCTCTCATTCTTCTGAATTCCAATGGGTAGAGGCCCAAACTACTCAACCTTTCCTCATAAGTCATCCCCCTCATCCCCGAAACGTTCTCTGAACTGCCTCCAAAGTAAGTATATCTTTTCAGAAACAAGGATCAGGAAGGCCAAGATTCTATTCGCTTTCCTGATCACTTGCTGTACCTGCATACTATCCTTTTGTGTTTCATGCACAAGTGCCTCCAGGTCCCGCTGTACTGCAGCACTTTGTAATCTTTCTCCATTTAAATAATAACTTGCTCTTTGATTTTTTTTCTGCCAAAGTGCATGACCTCACACTTTCCAATATTATACTCCATCTGCCAAATTTTTTCCCATTCACTTAGCCTGTCTATGTCCTTTTGCAGATTTTATGTGTACTCACGTATTGCTTTTCCTCCCATCCTTTGTATCATCAGCAAACTCGGCAACATTACATTCAGTCCCTTCTTCCAAGTTCTTGAATATAGAATGTAAATAGTTGGGGTCCCAGCACTGATCCCTGCAGCAACCCACTAGTTACTGGTTGCCAACCAGAGAATGAACCATTTATCCGACTCTCTGTTTTCTGTTAGTTAGCCAATCCTCTATCCTTGCTGATATATTACCCCCAACCCTGTGAACTTTTACGTGGCATTTGTCAAATGTCTTCTGGAAGTCCAAATACACCACACTCACTGGTTCCCCTTTATCCACCCTGTTTGTTACATCCTCAAAGAATTCCAGCAAATTTGTCAAACATGCCTTCCCCTTCATAAATCCATGCTGACTCTGCCTGACCAATTTTGCTTTTCCAAATATCCTGCTACTGCTTCTTTAATGATGGACTCCAACATTTTCCCAACCACAGATGTTAGGCTAACTGGTCTATAGTTTCCTGCTTTTTTTCTGCCTCCTTTTTTAAATAAGGACATTACATTTGCAGTTTTCCAATCACTGGGACCTCCCCAGAATCCAGGGAATTTTGGTAAATTACAACCAATGCATCCAATGTCCCTGCTGCGACTTCTCTTAAGACCCTAGGATGCAAGCCATCAGCTCCAGGGGATTTATCCGCCTTTAGTCCCGTTATCTTACTGAGTACCACCTTCTTAGTGATTGTGTTAAGTTCCTCCCCCCTGTAGCCCCTTGACTGTACACTATTGGGATATTGTTAGTGTCCTCGGCCGTAAAGACTGATAGAATATATTTGTTCAGTGTTTCTGCCATCTCCATGTTCCCCATTACTAATTCCCCGATCTCGTCCTCTCAGGGACCAACATTTACTTTAGCCACTCTTTTCCTTTTTATATACCTGTAGAAACTCTTGCTATCTGTTTTTATATTTTGTGCTAGTTTACTTTCATAGTCTATCTTCCCTTTCTTAATCATTTTTTTAGTCATTCTTTGCTGGCTTTTAAAAGCTTCCCAGTCTTCTGTCCTCCCACGAGTTTTGGCCACTTTGTATGCCCTTGTTTTTAATTGGATACCGTCCTTTATTTCTTGAGTTAGCCACGAATGGCTATCTTTTCTTTTACACCCTTTCCTCCTCACTGGAATATATTTTTCTTGAGAGTTGTGCAATCAATATCTCCTTAAATGTACACCACTGTTCATCAACCGTCCTACACTTAAATCTATTTTCCCAGTCCACTTTACCCAACTCTGCTCTCATACCTGCATAGTCTCTTTTATTTAAGATTAGTACGCTGGTTTGAGATCCAACTTTCTCACCCACCATCTAAATTTCAAATTCAGATCATGCTATGATCACTCATTCCAAGAGATCCTTTACTAGGAGATTGTTTAGTAATCTTGTCTCATTACACAGGACCAGATCTAAGATGGCCTGCCCCCTGGTTGGTTCCGTTACATACTGCTGAAGGAACCCGTCCCTTATGCACTCTATGAACTCCTCCTCAAGGCTACCCTGACCAATTTGATTTGTCCATTCAATATGGAGGTTAAAATCACCCATGATTATTGCTGTTCCCTTTTTACAAGCCCCCACTATTTCCTGGTTTATGCGCTGACCAACAGAGTAGCTATTGTTACGGTGCCTATAGTCGACATCCACCAGTGACTTTTTCCACTTATTGATCCTTATCTCCACCCAAACCGTTTCAACATCCTGATCATTTGAGCCAATATCGTTTCTTACTATTGCAGTGATTCCATCCTTTATCAATAGAGCTACTCCACGTCCTTTTCCTTTCTTTCTGTCCTTCCGGACTGTCCAGTACCGCTAAATATTTAATTCCCAGACCTGGTCACCTTGCAACCACGCCTCTGTAATGGCTATCAGATCATACCCATTTGTATCTATTTGTGCCGTCAACTCATCTATTTTGTTTCAAATGCTATGTGCATTGAGACAAAGTGTTTTTTTACACTTTTTTCCTGCTTGTTTCCTCTCTCCTTCAAACTCACTTTCTTTATTTTTGCTTTCTAATTCCAGCTTTACTCCCCTCCCTACTGAATCTATTTTCAGGTTCCCATCCCCCTGCCAAGCTAGTTTAACCCTTCCCCAAAAGCACGAGCACACCCCACCGTGAGGATATTGGTCCCGGCTCTGTTGAGGTGCAACCCATCTGGTTTGTCCATGTCCCACCTCCCCCAGAAGCGGTCCCAGTGCCTCAGGAAAGTAAAGCCCTCCCGCCTGCACTATCTCTCCAGCCAGCCATTCATCTGCTCTATCCTCCTGTTTCTGTAGTCACTAGCTCGTGACATCGGGAGGAATTCGGAGATTACTACCCTTTGAGGTCCTGCTTTTTAATCTCTCTCCTAGCTCCCTAAACTCTGCCTGCTGGAGAGGGGAGGGAGGGGAAACAGTGAGTGTGGAATTGAAAACAGCCGGAGTTAGTGCCTTCAGGGACGGGGCAGATGGGAGGGAGGGGAACCAGTGAGTATACAACTGGACCCAGGCAGAATCAGCACCTTCAGGGGAGGGGAACCAGTGAGTGTAGAACTGAACCCAGCCAGAGTCAGTACCTTCAGGGGAGGGGAACCAGTGAGTGCAGAACTGAAACCAGATAGATTCAGCAACTTCAGGGGAAGGAAGGAGAGGCAGTTGAGAGGAGGTTGATTCCGGAGATGAGAGGGTTGACTTATAAGGAAATATTGAGTCGGGATAAATGGTTCATTCTCAGTTTGGCAATCAGTAACTAGCGGGTTGCCGCAGGGATCAGTGCTGGGACCCAACTATTTACAATCTATATTAACGACTTGGAAGAAGGGACCGAGTGTAGTGTAGCCACATTTGCTGATGATACAAAGATGGGAGGAAATGCAATGTGTGAGGAGGACACACAAAATATGCAAAACCACATTGACAGGCTAAGTGAGTTGGCAAAAACTTGGCAGATGGAGTATAATGTTGGAAAGTGTGAGGTCATGCACTTTAGCAGAAAAAACAATCACATATCAAATTATTATTTAAAATGGAGAAAGATTTCCAAGTGCTACTGTACAGCGGGACCTGGGGGGACTTGTGCATGAAACACAAAAGATCAGTATGCAGGTACAGCAAGTGATCAGGAAGGCCAATGGAATCTTGGCCATTATTACAAAGGGGATGGAGTATAAAAGCTGGGAAGTCTTGCTACAGTTGTACAGGGTATTGGTGAGGCCACACTTGGAATATTGCGTGCAGTTTTGGTTTCCATATTTACGAAAGGATATACTTGCTTTGGAGGCAGTTCAGAGAAGGTTCACAAAGTTGATTCTGGAGATGAGGGGGTTGACTTCTGAGGAAAGGTTGAATATGTTGGGCCTCTACTCATTGTAATTCAGAAGATAGAAAAGTGATCTTATCGAAACATGTAAGATTATGAGGGGGCGTGACAAGGTGGATGCAGAGAGGATGTTTCACTGATGGGGGAGACTAGAACTAGAGGGCATAATCTTCGAATAAGGGCCCTCCATTTAAAACTGAGATGAGGAGAAATTTCTTCTGAGGGTTGTGGATGTGTGGAATTCACTGCCTCTGAGAGGTGTGGAAGCTGGGACATTGTATAAATTTCAGACAGAAATAGACACTTTCTTAAACAATAAGGGGTTATGGGGAGTGGGCAGGGAAGGGGACCTGAGTCCATGATCGGATCAGCCATGATGGTATTAAATGGCGGAGCAGGCTCGAGGGGCCGCATGGCTTACTGCTGCTCCTATATCGTATGTTACCCAGTGAGTGCAGAACTGAAACCAGACAGAGTCAGCATCTTCAGGGGAGGAGAGGGGAACCAGTGAGTGTAGAACTGAACCCAGCCAGAGTCAGCACCTTCAGGGGAGGGGAACCAGTGAGTGCAGAACTGGACCCAGCCAGAGTCAGTACTTTCAGGGGAAGGGAACCAGTGAGTGTAGAACTGAACCCAGCCAGAGTCAGTACCTTCAGGGGAGAGGAATCAGTGAGTGTGGAATTGAACCCAGCCAGAGTCAGTACCTTCAGGGGAGGGAAACCAGTGAGTGTAGAACTGAACCCAGCCAGAGTCAGTACCTTCATGGGAGAGGAACCAGTGAGTGTAGAACTGAACCCAGCCAGAGTCAGTACCTTCAGGGGAGAGGAACCAGTGAGTGTGGAATTGAACCCAGCCAGAGTCAGTACCTTCAGGGGAGGAGAGAGATGGGTGGGAGGGAAATGAGTGATTGTCGAACTGATCGCAGCCAGATTCTACACCTTCAGGGAATGAGAGGGGAACCAGAGATTCTATATCTGAACCCAGCAAGAGTCAGCACCCTAAGGGGAGTGGCAGATGGGAGGGAGGGGTACCAGTGAGTGCAAAATGGATCCCAGCCAGAGTTAGCACCTTCAGGGCAGGGGAACCAGTGAGTGCATAACTGAAACCAGATAGATTCAGCATCTTCAGCGGTGGAGAGGGGAGGCAGTTCAGAGAAGGTTTACGAGGTTGATTCTGGAGATGAGGGGATGGACTAATGAGGAAATGTTGAGGAGGTTGGAGGCAATATATTAGCATGGATTGAGGATTGGCTAACTGACAGAAAACAGAGAGTCGGGATAAATGGTTCATTCTCGGGTTGGCAACTCGTAACTCGTGGGGTGCCGCAGGGATCAGTGCTGGGACCCCAACTATTTACAATCAATATTAACGACGTGGAAGAAGGGACTGAGTGTAACGTAGCCAGGTTTGCTGACGATACAAAGATGGGAGGAAAAGCAATGTGTGAGCACACAAAAAATCTGCAAAAGGACATAAACAGGCTAAGTGAGTGGGGAAAAATTTGTCAGATGGAGTATAATGTTGGAAAGTGTGAGGTCATGTACTTTGGCAGAAAAAAAAATCAAAGAACAAGTTATTATTTAAATGGAGAAATATTGCGAAGTGCTGCAGTACAGCGGGACCTGGAGGTACTTCTGCATGAAACACAAAAGAATAGTATGCAGGTACAGCAAGTGATCAGGAACGCCAATGGTATCTTGGCTTTTATTGCAAAGGGGATGGAGTATACAAGCAGGGAAGTCTTGCTACAGCTATATAAGGTATTGGTGAGGCCACAGCTGGACTACTGCGTGCAGTTTTGATTTCCATATTTACGAAAGGATATACTTGCTTTGGAGGCAGTTCAGAGAAGGTTCACTAGGTTGATTCCGGGGATGACGGGGTTGACCTATGAGGTTGAGTCGGTTGGGCCTCTACTCATTGGAATTCAGAAGAATGAGAGGTAATCTTATCGAAATGTATAAGATTATGAGGGGTTTTGACAAGGTGGATGAAGAGAGGATGTTTCTACTGATAGGTGAGACTAGAACTAGAGGGCATAATCTTCGAATATGGGGCCGCCCATTTAAAACAGAGATGAAGAGAAATTTCTTCTATCAAACGGTTGTAAATCTGTGCAATTTGCTGCCTCAGAGAGCTGTGGAAGCTGGGACATTGAATAAAATTAAGACAGAAATCGACAGTTTCTTAAACGATAAGAGATTATGGGGAGCAGGCCGGTAAGTGGAGCTGAGTCCATGATCAGATCAGTCATGATCTTATTGAATGGCGGAGCAGGCTCGAGGGGCGCTATAGCCTACTCCTGCTCCTATTTCTTATGTTCTTCTGTTCCCTGCCCGCTCCCCATAACCACTTATCACCTTATTGTTTAGAAACTGAGCCATTGTGAGGAGGGTCCAGTGATCCTGCTGGGAAATGCATGTGTGAGGCCTCAGGTGAGGACAGTGGAATAGCCTGTCGACACTCACTGTCGAGGTTCACACGTGGAGATCGGGCACATGGGACATATATTGGAGAGAAACTGGTGAATGTAGAACTGAACCCAGCCAGAGTCAGCACCTTCATGGGAGGAGAGGGAGGGGAACCAGTGAGTGTTGAACTGAACCCAGCCAGAGTCAGTACCTTCAGGGGAGGGGAACCAGTGAGTGTAGAACTGAACCCAGCCAGAGTCAGTACCTTCAGGGGAGGGGAACCAGTGAGTGTAGAACTGAACCCAGCCAGAGTCAGTACCTTCAGGGGAGAGGAACCAGTGAGTGTAGAACTGAACCCAGCCAGAGTCAGTACCTTCAGCGGAGAGGAACCAGTGAGTGTGGAATTGAACCCAGCCAGAGTCAGTACCTTCAGGGGAGGAGAGAGATGGGTGGGAGGGAAATGAGTGATTGTCGAACTGATCGCAGCCAGATTCTACACCTTCAGGGAATGAGAGGGGAACCAGAGAGTCTATATCTGAACCCAGCAAGAGTCAGCACCCTAAGGGGAGTGGCAGATGGGAGGGAGGGGTACCAGTGAGTGCAAAATGGATCCCAGCCAGAGTTAGCACCTTCAGGGCAGGGGAACCAGTGAGTGCATAACTGAAACCAGATAGATTCAGCATCTTCAGCGGTGGAGAGGGGAGGCAATTCAGAGAAGGTTTACGAGGTTGATTCTGGAGATGAGGGGATGGACTAATGAGGAAATGTTGAGGAGGTTGGAGGCAATATATTAGCATGGATTGAGGATTGGCTAACTGACAGAAAACAGAGAGTCGGGATAAATGGTTCATTCTCGGGTTGGCAACTCGTAACTCGTGGGGTGCCGCAGGGATCAGTGCTGGGACCCCAACTATTTACAATCAATATTAACGACGTGGAAGAAGGGACTGAGTGTAACGTAGCCAGGTTTGCTGACGATACAAAGATGGGAGGAAAAGCAATGTGTGAGCACACAAAAAATCTGCAAAAGGACATAAACAGGCTAAGTGAGTGGGGAAAAATTTGTCAGATGGAGTATAATGTTGGAAAGTGTGAGGTCATGTACTTTGGCAGAAAAAAAATCAAAGAACAAGTTATTATTTAAATGGAGAAAGATTGCGAAGTGCTGCAGTACAGCGGGACCTGGAGGTACTTCTGCATGAAACACAAAAGAATAGTATGCAGGTACAGCAAGTGATCAGGAACGCCAATGGTATCTTGGCTTTTATTGCAAAGGGGATGGAGTATACAAGCAGGGAAGTCTTGCTACAGCTATATAAGGTATTGGTGAGGCCACAGCTGGACTACTGCGTGCAGTTTTGATTTCCATATTTACGAAAGGATATACTTGCTTTGGAGGCAGTTCAGAGAAGGTTCACTAGGTTGATTCCGGGGATGACGGGGTTGACCTATGAGGTTGAGTCGGTTGGGCCTCTACTCATTGGAATTCAGAAGAATGAGAGGTAATCTTATCGAAATGTATAAGATTATGAGGGGTTTTGACAAGGTGGATGCAGAGAGGATGTTTCTACTGATAGGTGAGACTAGAACTAGAGGGCATAATCTTCGAATATGGGGCCGCCCATTTAAAACAGAGATGAGGAGAAATTTCTTCTATCAAACGGTTGTAAATCTGTGCAATTTGCTGCCTCAGAGAGCTGTGGAAGCTGGGACATTGAATAAAATTAAGACAGAAATCGACAGTTTCTTAAACGATAAGAGATTATGGGGAGCAGGCCGGTAAGTGGAGCTGAGTCCATGATCAGATCAGTCATGATCTTATTGAATGGCGGAGCAGGCTCGAGGGGCGCTATAGCCTACTCCTGCTCCTATTTCTTATGTTCTTCTGTTCCCTGCCCGCTCCCCATAACCACTTATCACCTTATTGTTTAGAAACTGAGCCATTGTGAGGAGGGTCCAGTGATCCTGCTGGGAAATGCATGTGTGAGGCCTCAGGTGAGGACAGTGGAATAGCCTGTCGACACTCACTGTCGAGGTTCACACATGGAGATCGGGCACATGGGACATATATTGGAGAGAAACTGGTGAATGTAGAACTGAACCCAGCCAGAGTCAGCACCTTCATGGGAGGAGAGGGAGGGGAACCAGTGAGTGTAGAACTGAACCCAGCCAGAGTCAGTAGCTTCAGGGGAGGGGAACCAGTGAGTGTAGAACTGAACCCAGCCAGAGTCAGTACCTTCAGGGGAGGGGAACCAGTGAGTGTAGAACTGAACCCAGCCAGAGTCAGTACCTTCAGGGGAGGAGAGGGAGGGGAACCAGTGAGTGTAGAACTGAACCCAGCCAGAGTCAGCACCTTCAGGGGAGGGGAACCAGTGAGTGTAGAACTGAACCCAGCCAGAGTACACTCCTATAGGAGAAGGAAGTGTACCAGTGAGTGTATTTCTGAACCCAGTCAGAATTGGTGGTGAAAACTGGGAGTGGAGGAGAAACAGTTTAGAATTGTGTGTTGATTTGGATTTCAGCACAGCAGGAGAGACAATGTGTGGGACAGGGATTTACAGCTTTGTAAGAACAAGAGAGGACAGAATGTTCCATGGAAACTAGGAGGCCAAGTTTCGACTGACCCATAAAACGGTGCACCTCCGAGAGGTCCGCCGACTTTCTCGAAGGAAAAGTGAGCCTTATACTTACCTCGGGATTCTCCACGGTGATCTGGCCTGCTTTGGGCTGAGCACAAGAGAAGCAGCGGGGGGCGGAGCTACAGCCATGCGCCAAAAAGAGTGTCGGCAGCTGCCTGTGTGTGCAGTGGGGTCTGCGTGTGTACACAGTAGCTCCTGGCCCTCCCAGCGTGTCGTGGCTGTGGGCGATCCTATTACTGGCCGAAGGAACGACGCGATGTTCACTTCCCCTAGCCCGGGCCGAGTAGCCTGCCTGCCTGAGCCTCGCCTTGCCGCCCCTCGCCTTGCCTCACCGTCCCTCACCTCGCCGCTGCCTGTCCTCGGGCCTCGCATCACTGCCACTGCTCTTACGTCAAGGCCTCCCTGTCGGCCCGCCCAAACACCAGCTCCGTGATGGGGCCGTCTGACCATCTCTCCGACGGGTCCCCACCCGACCACCTCCCCGGCGGCGGGCCCCACCCAAACTCTTTCCCGGTGGCGGGCCCTGCCCAAACTCTTCCCCAGTGGCACGCCCCGCCTGAACTCTTCAACCTTGAAAATGTAAGGAGGCAGGCAGGGCTGTGTGTGCTGCTGGAGGGCTCGCAGTGCTCCTGAACGGATAGGTGCTGCAGTAGGTGAGGTAGCAACTTTTATTTTTTTATTTATTGATTGATTTTTAATTTATTTTTAAATGTTATTTATTGATTGAGTTATTGATCATTTATTATTGATGATGGTTCTTTATTTTTAAAAGTGAAGTATTTAATGCTTTGGAAAATCCTCGAACTTCCCTTCCCTCCACAACCCCTCCCCCACCCGCCATCTCTGGCTACCGGCGCCTGATTTCTAAAGTCTCCACAAGGTTTTTCAGAGCGTACAAAAGTGAGCACTGACTCAGGCCTAAATTAGTTTTGAGTAACGTTTCGCTGTCTAAACTTGCTTAACTGGCCAAAACGGGCGTCAGTGGCTGGAAAAAGAAACTGAACTAACTGACTGAAAGTGGAACAAACTAAACGTGGAGAATTGTGATTTATTGGATACTCCAAAACAATCGGAGCAACTCCTGTCGAAACCTGGCCCCGAGATGTGTCTATCCTGAATTTGTGTCTTGCACTGACAGTGATGAGTTTTGTTATTTCCTTTTACAGCATATTAGAAGGGGAGATTTTCAGACAGGAAACAGAAACCAAACATCGCGTCAAGATCTGACAGAATCAATCGATTCATCAGGACCTGAATATCATCGGTCTTTGAAAGCGGAACGAGAAATATTTGTCTGTCCTGCCTGTGGGACAATATTTTAAATATCAATGTAACTGGAAAAGCACCGAGACACACACACACCCGAGTGAGTGTTCCAGTGCACTGCCTGTGGAAAGAGCTTTAACCAGTTACACAGCTTGAAGAAACATCGCACCATTCACAGCGCTGAGAAACTGTAAACATGTTGTGTGTGTGGGCGAGGCTTCAACTGATCATCCAACCATGGACAGTCACAAGGATACTTGCACCATGGAGAAACCGTGGAAATGTGGGGACTGTGGGAAGGGATTCAGGTCGCCATCAGAACTGGAAATTCATCGACGCATTCACACTGGGGAGAGGCCATTCACCTGCTCCGTGTGTGGGAAGGGATTCTTTCAGTCATCTGACCTGCTGGCACACCAGCGAGTTCACACTTGGGAGAGGCCATTCACCTGCTCTGAGTGTGGGAAAGGATTCTTTCGGTCATCCGGCCTGCTGAGACACCAGCGAGTTCACACTGGGGAGAGGCCGTTCACCTGCTCTGAGTGTGGGAAGGGATTCACACAGTCATCCACCCTGCTGGCACACCAGCGAGTTCACAACTGACTGCAGGGGTGGAATCTGCTGTTAATCACATCCTGACTGAACCATGTACATTCTGACAATTGGAGTTTGTTTCTGCTGATGATAACTCCTGTAACTGGACTGGAGTTTAATATTTGGGATATAGACAAATAAATACATAAATGGAGGGATGAAATCTCGCCTCTGGGGGGAGACGGGAGGCTGACGTCCAGGTCACCTGGTCGGAGGCACACCTGCTTGCCAGGCATCGTCGTGTCTAATCTGGTTTCAAATGACTGAAAATGATGCTAATAAAACACACCAAACTATTTTCTCGTTAGATTGGGGTACTGTATTCAATTCCTCAATAAAATTAATTTTAAAGAAAAGAATTCCTGAAAGTTCTTCCATGTTGGTTAAAAGTTTTTTCAGAAGTTTTAAATGTTTCTTCTGGAGTTTTAAAAAAGTTTTCCCAAGTTATTTATAAGTTTCCCAAGTTGATTTAAAGTTTAAAATGAAAGTCACGACTAAGCTACCTCCCTTGATACTATTCCATGGGCACTGCCAGCCTTCTGCAGCTGCACAAAGCCCTGGCTAGACCACACCTGGAGCACTGCGGGGAAGTAGAGGCCTGGTCGGCTCCATAGGGGGCCCGAATGCCTGGACACGATATACAGTTCCATGGTTAGAATCCCCGTGTACAGTGCCAGGTTTTGAATCCCCATTTACAGTGCCAGGTTTAGAATCCCCATGTACAGGGCCAGACTTAGAATCCCCATGTACAGTGCCAGGTTTAGAATCCCCATGTACTCTCTCAGGGTTAGAATCCCCATGTACAGTCCCAGGGTTAGAATCCCCATGTACAGTCCCAGGGTTAGAATCCCCATGTACAGTCCCAGGGTTAGAATCCCCATGTACAGTGCCAGGGTTAGAATCCCTATGTACTCTCCCCCAGGGTTAGAATGCCCACATACACTCCCAGGGTTAGAATCCCAATATACAGTCCCAGGGTTGGAATTGCAATGTACAGTCGCAGAATTGGAATCCTGTGACAGTACACAGTCGAAGCGAAAAATTGAGGCCTTGAACCTGAGTTGGGGCAAAAAAATCATAGAAACATAATTCAATTTCTATACTAAACTATTTGAAATCAAATCAAATGAATTTTTGCAACTATCACGTTCCTTTCATGGCAAATGGGAAACAAGTGATGTGGGGGGAGTGCAGGACTGTTTGCGCCCAGTTACACAGCATGTCCCTGGCTCTCCACTCCAAATGCGCTTATTTCAGATCGCAGTCTCATTGACACATCCAACTGACTGGATGGACCTCGCCCTTTAAACCCCATCAGAGAAATATCAGCATTTGATGTTTAGTTTGCCAAACCTTTATAAAAAAACTGGTTCGGCCTCAGCTGGAGAATTGTGTTCAAGTTTGGGCTCCAAACTTTCGGAATGATGCCAAGCTTTTAGAGAAGGTGCGGAAGTAGCGGTGCCAGGGATGTGGGACTTCCGTGATGTGGAGAGCCTGGTGAAGTTTTCTCCAGAGAGCAAAAAATGGTAAAAGGAGATTTGACAGAGATGTACAAAATTATGAATGATTTAGAAGAAAGAGTAAATATGGAAATTCTTTCCAGCGGCATTAGGGAAGGTAACCAGAGGAGTCAGACTTCCGATGATTGGCAAAATAACGAGAGGTGAAATGTGGGATCATTTGTTACCCAGCGAATTGTTATGATCCAGAATGCACTATCCGAAAGGGTGGTGGAAGCAGATTCAATCGTAACTTTTAAAAGGGAATTGGATAAATACTTGCCGGGAAGAATATACCGAGCTATCGGTAAAGAGGAGAGCAGTGAGACTCATTGAACAGCTCCACTGAAGAACTGGCACAGACACGATGGGTCGCATGGCCTTCTGTGCTGTACCACTCCCTGACAATAGCGAATGATTGTACCCAGAGTGCTCCGCCCGGGGGAATACACCCAATCTCCATCAGCAGGGAGGCAACGCGTGTGAAGGACTGGTTCCCAGAGAGCACCTCCCTGTGCGGAGAGGCTCCCAGGGACAGAGCGGAGCGAGCACGGCGCAGGGCAACACCGAGTGCGGCCCTCAGGCCCCGGGCAACACCGAGTGCGGCTCTCAGGCCCCAGACAACACCAAGTGTGGCCCTCAGGTCGCGGGCAACAGCGAGTGTGGCTCTCAGGCCCCAGGCAACACCGAGTGCTGCTCTCAGGCCCCGGGCAAAACCGAGTGCGGCTCTCAGGTCCCGGGCAACACCGAGTGCGGCTCTCAGGCCCCAGACAACACCAAGTGTGGCCCTCAGGTCGCGGGCAACAGCGAGTGTGGCTCTCAGGCCCCAGGCAACACCGAGTGCTGCTCTCAGGCCCCGGGCAGCACCGAGTGCGGCCCTCAGGCCCCGGGCAACACCGAGTGTGGCCCCCTCCCCCGCCCCGAGTCAGAGAACCGGGCTCGGCCCCAGTAAACACCGGGGGCAGCGCCTCACCCAAACCATGAAAACAACTGGTTGCATTTATACAGCAGGCCCAGCAGTTCCCTGTCGCTCTGTATCAGGGTGGGTGCTGGATGCGGAAGGCAATCCCTGGCCTCCTGTGCAGTATAGTATTAGACTGTCTGTTGAATCGAGGATGACCCACTTCCACACCAAAAAGGGATGAGTTCACAGATGTTTCAATATGAGATCTGATATTCCAGGTCCCGAACTACATATTGAAGGGTGGGAGATGCCTGTGCATGCATTCTTTTAATGTGTGTGTCCGTTGTACGCCAGCCACCACACGGGCTGGACAGAGCGAGGTCTTGGTCCAGTGGCAAGTGTTAAACAAGACGACTGGAGACCAAGCTCTGCTGCACAGACCTGGTGCACATAATCCTAATGCCCATAGATCACAGTGTGGTCTGGCCCATGCTGTCCCTGGGCCCTTGCCTCTTCCGGGCCCCGAATTCGTGCCTCTCGTAGGCCACAATCTCTCCACCCCAAACTCTCGCCTCTTGTGGGCCCCAATCTCTCAGCCCTGATCTCTCGCCGCTACTCCACCCGGAGTGTGGGAAGGGATTCATTCAGTCATTGCACCTACTGATACACCAGCAAGTTCACAAGTGAATGCAGGGGTTGGTATCTGCTGTTATTGCTCCTGTTAATCACATCCCGACTGAACCATGTTCATTCTGACAGTTGGGGTTTGTTTCCGCTGATGTTAATAACTCTGGTAACTGGACTGGAGTTTAATATTTGGGATATAGACAAATAAATTCGTGTTGCTTTCAACACATTGCTGTAGATTTTTGTCTTTCCCACCCGTGTGTTTAGCATCACCTGGCTGGAGCTCAGTGAGGACAATCTGGGGGAAGATCGTATGGGGGAGAACTTCAGCCTCGACACAGTCCTTCAGGGTCACACTGAGAGGGGCAAATGGCACTTTGGTCTTTCTCATCTCTCTTCACAGTCAGCAAAGTCACCGTGCGGGTTAATCTTGACGGTGTAAGGTGCGGATGATATCCACCCAAGGATGTTTAAAGAGATGGGACGGGTGCTCTGTCAGCCACTTGCCCATATCTCCAACAGCTCAGTAGAGTCATGGGTTGTTCCCTGAGATTGGAAGGTAGCACATGTAGTTCCCATTTTCCAAATTGGCCACAAGTCAGAGCTCAGGAACTGAAGGCCCATCAACGTGACCTTGATCACCAGGAAGGTGCTAGAAGGGATCCTGAGAGCTGTTGTTTTCCATCATGGGGAAAGGGAAGGGGCCATTACAGATACTGAACATGGATTCTGGTAAACATGGTCACATCTTACAAACTAGCTTGAGTTTGTGAAGAAGTTGTTCGGTTGGTGGATGGCGGAATCCGGTTGACATTATCGACCTCAAGATGTCAAACTCATTTTCTGTGGTGGGCCTGATCCAATATCCTGGCACTTGGCATAGGCCACATTCAGCAAAAGCTATTATAATAGGAATAAATGAAGATAAACTACATCGGAATTTGCATTTAGATTTTATTTACTGCCGCTGCTCCCGATCCCTGGCACCTCTTAGCTTGAGCATTCATGAACTGACCCTGCTCAAACCATAACGACAAGGATATCGGTGCATGGTTCTGCCTGTGACCACAAGGCCGTGTCACTGCCACACGCCAATACCATTTCCTCGTTTCACATCTCCATACAAACACCATCACTTCACACATCCTCTTTCTACACAATTGCAGCAGACATGAGCAAGGACATGAGGCTTATTAAAAGACACATTTCATTACAGCAAAGGTTACACTGGGAGAAATGTTCAGTTATTTCTCATGGCAGGCAAAATGCCGGGCAAACCAGCAGCACATTGGCACCTGAAATGTGTCTCATCTTCCTACAGTCTTTTCTCAAATAAATTTGCTCCGTGGATACAAACTTAAACAAGCTTTGCAGGTGTGATGCCCTATTCACACATCGAAGGTGAGAGAGATGCTGTGGGGCACACGCTAAGTCCAGTAGCTGAAAGTGATTGACAGACTGGGTTTTGTGTTTAGTGATACCGGGCGTGTTACCAATACCAGCAAAGATGAAGCCCATGGAATAAAAGGGACAGTGGATACTGTCTCACTGTGAGCGAGTCAGAATGAGAAGCTTTAACAACAGCCGTGTTTCACAAAGGGAGACCTCACCCGACCAAAGGACATTGGCTGGAGTTTAATTGGCTGTTTGTGTCACTGGGCTACAGGACGCTATTTGTGACAGAAGGAAAGCTGGTCACAGCAAACAAATAGTTTCCCGGCCTGTCCAGGGCACACACTGACCCCCACCTTCTCTCTCTCACTATTGATGGACACGGCTGCAGTAATTGCTCCTCTGACCTTTCCTCTCTTGTCCCTCCTGCACCCTTAATACACGGCCCGTCACAATCTCCCTCCCACTACATCCTCACTGTGCTGGAATCCACACCAGTCTCCCCATCTGCTCCATGTTCTCTCCCTGGATCCTGAAACTACAGAACTCACTGATCCCTCCTGAAGTCTCCAGGCTTTAAAACTGAAGCTTGGTGGCTCTCAGTCCTCACTCCTTGATTTACCTCTCCTTCTCTCCTCCTCTTTCCCCTTTGGTTGTGTTCCACACTCTGGGCCTTGGGCCTTGGGCCTTCCCCGGGGATTCTCAGTATGAACAGTGGTTTGTGTATGGAGACAGGATGTCCCAGCTCTCCACCTTTAAAGGGCAAGGAGACGACCAGCTGGCCTGAATGGCCCTGCTTTATGACATCACTGCAGCGCCGAGCAACCACCCTCCCTGAGCCCTGCTCATTATGGGCTGGGTTGATCGCAGTGCTGTTACAGGAAGGGAACAGGAGCAGGATTCGAGCCGTGTGGAGCGCAGGATTAATGGGGAGAAGTACAGGATCAATTTATACCTTATTGAGTGAGAAATGTCAGTGTCCCGGACACTGCCTGTCCCTCAGTATCTATGCCGGGGAGCGACCGATGAGTTCACTCTGTATATAACCCGAGCTGTGCCCGACTGGAGAGTGTTTGATGCTGGCACGAGGTGCTCAGCTCGATGAGCACAACATTTAACCCAAAGATGATCAGATAAAACCATCAGCTTCTCCCCTGAACACATGTCCTGAAGGACAGGGAGTGTCTCTAATAATTTGGCTGGCGTCCTTTATCAAAGTTAAACACCGCACATCCCTTTTTAAAAATGTGTTCATGGACTGTGGGTGTCGCCTCTCACCTCTCATTCTTCTAAACGCTGGAGAATGTAGGCCGAGTCTATTCAATCTCTCATAAGACAATCCCCCCATCCCAGGAATCAGTCTGGTGAATCTTCATTGCACTCCCTCTACAGCTAGTTTATCTTTCCTTAGGTAAGGAGAACGAAACAGTACACAATACTCCTGGTGTGGTCTCACCAGGGCCCTGTATAATTGCAATAAGACGTAAATATTCAAATCTCATTGTAATAAAGGCCAATATACCATTTGCTTTCTAAATTGCTTGCTGCACCTGCATATTAACTTTTGGCGATTTGTGTACAAGAACACCCAGGTCCCTCTGAACACAATGTTTCCCAATCTCACAATTAAAAAAACAATACTCTGCCTTTCTATTTTTACTGTCAGTGTCTAACTTAACATTTCTTCACATTATATTCCATTTACCATGTTCTTGCCCACTCACTGAGCCTGTATATATCCCCTTGAAACCTATTTTCATCCTCCTCACAAATTACATTGCCAACTAGTTTTGCAACCTCAGCAAACTTCGATATATTACATTTGGTCCCCTCATCCAAATTATTGATATAGATTGTGAATAGCTGGGGCCCAAGCACCGATCCTTGCATCACCCCACCAGTTACAGCCTGCCAACCCAGAAATCACCCGTTTATTCCTACTCTCTGTTTTCTATCCGTTAACCAATCCTTAATCCTTGCTCGTATATTACCTTCAATCCCATGAACCCTAATTTTATTTTATAACCTCTTGTGTGGCACCTCATCGAATGCCTTCTGTAAATCTAAATACACCACGTCCAGTGGTTCGCCCTGATCTATCCTGCTAGTTAAAGCCTCAAAAATGCGAACAGATTTGTCAAGTACAATTTCCCTAAATAAATCCGTGCTGATTCTGCCCAATCCTGTTAGTACTTACAACGTGCTTAATAGTAGATTTCAGCATTTTTGCTGCGACTGATGTCAGGACGACCAATAATGCAGGGGTTAGATACAGAGTAAATCTCACTCCATCTTGTCCCAAACACTACTAGGGTTGATACAGATTAAATCTCAGTCTACAATATCCCAAACACTCCCAGGGAAGGTACAACATGGGTTAGATACAGAGAAAAGCTCCCTCTACACTGTTCCATCAAACAGCACCAGGGTAGGTACAGCACGGGGTTAGATACAAAGTAAATCTCGCTCTGCACTGTAACATCAAACACTCCCAGGGCAGGTACAGCACGGGGTTAGACATGGGGTGCATCTCCCACTACTCTGTCCCAACCATCCCAGGGCAAGTACAGCATGGATTAGATATAGACTAAGTATCCCTCTATACTGTTCCACCGGACATTCCCAGGGCAGGTACTGCATTGGTTAGATAATAAGTAAAGCTCCCTCTGCACTGTCCAAATAAACATTCCAAGGGCAGGTACAGCATAATTTAGATACAGTGTAATTCTCTCTCTAATCTCTCTCTACAATTGTACATAGCCTTGATGAGACCACACTTGGAGCACTGTGCACAGTTATGGTCTCCTTATCTAAGGAATGAGAGACTTGCCTTGCTTAGATACTGAGTAAAGCTCCCTCGACACTGTCCCACCAGACATTCCAAGGGCAGGTACAATACGGGGTTAGATACAGAATAAAGCTCCGTCTACAATGTCCCATCACACACTCCGAGGGCAGGTACAGCATGCGATAAATACAGAGTAATCTCTCCCTCTACAATACCCCAACAAAAATTCTGAGGCAGGTACAGCACACGTTAGATACAGAGTAAAGCTCCGTCTACATTGTCCCATCACACACTCCCAGGGAAGGATAGAACAGGGTCGATGATAATATAATAAATAGGAGCACGAGTAGGCCACTTGCCCCTCGAGACTGCTCCGCCATTTAATAAGATTATGGCTGATTGATCTTGAGTTCAGCTCTACTTTCCTGCCTGCTCCCCATACACCTTATTCTCTTGTCGCTCAAAAATCTGTCTATCTCTGCCTTTAATATATTCAATGACCCAGCTCTCTAAGGCAGAAATTCCATAGATTTATAACCCTTGAGAGAAGAAATTTCTCCTCATCTCAGTTTTGAATGAGCGACCTCTTATTCTGAGACTGGGTCCCCGAATTTTAGTTTCCCCTATGAGTACAAATATCTTCTCTGCATTCACCTTGTCGAGCCCTCTCATTATCTTATCTGTTTTCCAATCCATCTTTGGATCATCAGCAATCGTTACTACATTACACTCGGTCCCTTCATCCAAGTCATTAATATAGATTGTAAATAGTTGAGGACTGAGCACCGATCACTGTAGCACCCCACTAATCACTGTTTGCCAACTGGAAAATGGCCCATTTATCCCCACTCAGATTCAAAGTAAAGCTTCGTCTACATTGCCCCATCAAACACAACTAGGGCAGGTACATCACGGGTTAGATACAGAGTAAAGCTCCCCCTACACTGTCCCATCAAACACTCTGAGGTGAAGTACAGCACCATTTAAATACAGAGTAAATCTCTCTCTACACAGTCCAACGGCAGATACAGCACGGGTTACATACAGAGTAAAGCTCCTCCTGCACTGTCCTAAAGAATCCCAGGTCAGGTACAGCAAGGGTTAGTCACAATTTAAAGCACCCTGTAAGCTGACCTATCAAACACTCCCATGGCAGGACAACACAGGTGAAATACACAATTAAATACACATTGTCCCATCAACTATTTCCAGGGAACTTGCAACGCAGGTTAGATGCAGAGTAAAGGTCCCTCTACATGGTCTCACCAGACATTCAAAGGCAGGTACAGCACGGGTTACATAAAGATTAAATCTCCCTCCAGCCTGTCCCAAACTCTCCCAGGTTAGGTACTGCATTGGTTAGATAGAGTTAATCTCCCTGTACACTGTCCCATCAAAGACTCTCAGGGCAGGTACAGCACGGGTGAGATAGAGTGACGCTCCCCCTCGACTGTCCAGTCAAATGTTATTGAATGGAGAGCAGGCTCAGGGGTCCGGGTGGCCCACTCCTGCTCCTATTTCTCATGGTCTTATGTATCCAGCATGCCCCGCGGGGGAGAATGTGCCGCACCAAGTTTAACGGAGGTCAGTGCGCAGGCGCGGACCCTGGCTGTGTTTGGAGCATGCGCGACACCTGTAATGGCGGACAAGATGTGTTTTGGACAGGCTCCTCAGAAGTGTCCTTTTCAGCGGGACGGAGGGGAGTAATGGACCAGCCAGGAGCTGGGGAGGCTTCATAAACAACCGGTGCTCGCCGCAAGCCCGGAATAATCAACGGAATATCGGCGGTTGCAGCTTCGGGGTTTTCTCCCGGTCACAGGCCCAGGCTAACGGCGGCCATCTTCGTACAGGAAGGCAGCTTCAGCGCTCCGCCTTCTTCATTCAGTGAGTACCATAGCGCATGCGCGGCCATTTTGCTGCAGGAACAATGCGAATGATGTCAGTGTCTGAAACTGAACCCAGCCAGAGTCAGTACCTTCAGGGTAGGGGAACCAGTGAGTGTAGAACTGAACCCAGCCAGAGTCAGTACCTTCAGGGGAGGGGAACCAGTGAGTGTAGAACTGAACCCAGCCAGAGTCAGCACCTTCAGGGGAGGGGAACCAGTGAGTGTAGAACTGAACCCAGCCAGAGTCAGCACCTTCAGGGGAGGGGAACCAGTGAGTGTAGAACTGAACCCAGCCAGAGTCAGCAACTTCAGGGGAGGGGAACCAGTGAGTGTAGAACTGAACCCAGCCAGAGTCAGGAACTTCAGGGGAGGGGAGTCAGTGAGTGTAGAACTGAACCCAGCCAGAGTCAGCACCTTCAAGGGAGGAGAACCAGTGAGTGTAGAACTGAACCCAGCCAGAGTCAGTACCTTCAGGGGAGGGAAACCAGTGAGTGTAGAACTGAACCCAGCCAGAGTCAGTACCTTCAGGGGAGGGGAACCAGTGAGTGTAGAACTGAACCCAGCCAGAGTCAGTACCTTCAGGGGAGGGGAACCAGTGAGTGTAGAACTGAACCCAGCCAGAGTCAGCACCTTCAGGGGAAGGGACAGAGTGGAACCAGTGAATGCAAGTTGATTTTGGAGATGAAGGGGTTGACTTATGAGGATAGGTTAAGTAGGTTGGGCCTGTACACATTGGAGTTTAGAAGAAAGAGGGGTGATCTTATTGAAATTTATAAGATAAGGAGGGGGCTCGACAAGGTGGATGCAGAGACGATGTTTCCACATGGAGAAACCGATTACTAGGGGACATTGTCTTAAAAGAAGGGGCCGCCCATTTAAAACTGAGATGAGGAGGAATTTCTTCTCTTGAGTGCTGTAAATCTGCAGAAATCTCTGCCCAGAAAGCTGTGGAGGCTGGGTCATTGAATTTATTTAAGGCGGAGATAGACAGTTTTAACAGAGGTGCTCACAATCAGGAAGGCTTTAGATTGAGTCAGGGAACAGAGTGGTTCTGCTCACACAATCAAAGAATGGTTACAGCACGGAAGGCCATTCGGCCCGTCGAGCCCTTGCCGGCTCACAGCTAGTCCCACTGCCCCGCCCTTTCCCCCTGCAAATGTTTTCTTTCAGATACTTATCCACCTTCCTTTTGAAAGCTGTGATTGAGTCTGTCTCCACCAGCCTTTCAGGCCGTGCTTTCCGGATCTTAAACACTCGCTGCATAAAATAGATTTTTCTTATGTTGCTTTTGGTTCATCTACCAATCACCTTAAATCTGTCTCCTCTGGTTCTCGACCCCTCCACCAATGGGAACAGTATCTCTCTATCTACTCTGTCCGGACCCCTCATGAATTTGAACACCTCTATCAATTCTCCTCTCAACCTTCTCTGCTCCCAGGAGAACAACTCCAGCTTCTCCAGTCAATCCACGTAACCGAAGTCCCTCATCTCATGAATCATTCTTGTCAATATTTTCTGCACCCTCTCGAAGGCCTTCACATCCTAATGTGCGGTGCCCAGAATTGGACACAATGATCCAGTTGAGGCCGAACCAGAGTTTTACAATGGTTCATCATAACTTCCTTGCTTTTGTACTCTGTGATGCCCAGGATCCAGTAAGCATTTGTAACTGCTTTCTCAACCTGTCCTGCCACCTTCAGCGATTTGTGCACATATACCCGCAGATCTCACTGTTCATGCATCCCCTTTAGGATTGTACTCTTTAGTTTATATTGCCTCTCCTCATTCATTTAATCATGCTTTTCTAATTTTATTTCTTAACTCAGATTCACGGCCTCATTTTATTTCTTCCTCCGAGCATCTCAACTTAATCTGTCAGTGTAATGTTGGCGAGTGGTGATTGATTGCCCTGGGAACCAACAGGAAGAGAGCTCAGAGACCGGAGGGCCCAGGGAGCAGCATGTTCTGCAATCAATCGCGGTGCTTGAGGGGTGGATCCTGAGTCGGCCCATCGGGTAAGTATGTGTCAACCCCTGTTAAACAATTTCCAGTCCACTGTGGCCAAATCACCCCTCAACTTAGCAAAGTTAGCTTTTCCACAATTTGGGACTTTTATTCGAGGCCTATCCTTGTCCTTATCCATAACTAACTTGAATCTGACTGAATTATGGTCACTGGCACCTAAGTGCTCTCCCACTAATACCCCTTCAACCTGCCCAGCTTCATTCCCCAAAACGAAATCCAAAACCGCCCCCTCTGACAAGTTCTCTTGAATGCAGTTTAAGAATTCCGCACCCTCTATACCCTTCACACTAAATTTTTCCCAATCAATATTAGGATAGTTAAAATCCCCGACTATTACTGCCCTATCGTTTTTGGACTTCACAGCAATTTGCCGACATATTTATTCCTCTATCTCCCTCCCTCTGTTTGGGGGTCTATAATACACAGCCAGCAGTGCGATTGCCCCTTTTTTATTTTTAAATTCGACCCATATGGCCTTATTTGATGATCTCTCCAAAATATCCCTCCTCACCGCTGTAATAGTTTATTTAATCAATACTGTGACACCCTTTTTACCCCCCTCTCTGTCTTGTCAAAAAATCCTGTAACCAGGAATATGGATCTGCCAAACCTGCCCCTCTTTAAGCCATGTCTCTGTAATGGCTATAATGTCATACTCCCAAGTATCTACCTGTGCTCTTAGCTCATCTGGCTTACTCGCTACACTCCTTGCATTAAAGTATATACCATTTAGCACAGGAAGACCTCCTTGTTTCCTCTGTTTTACAGATTTGCTTTCTAAATTCATGCTATCCAATTTCTGCTTTACTTCCTTCCCTTTTGAATGTGTTCTCAGGTGCCCATCCCCCTGCCAAGCTAGTTTAAACTCTCCCCAACAGCACTAGCAAAGCTTCCCGCGAGGATATTGGTCCTGGCACTGTTGAGGTGCAACCCGTCCGGTTTGTACAGGTCCCATCTCCCCCAGAAGTGGTCCCAATCCCTCAAGAATTTAAAGCCCTCCCTCCTACACCAACTCTCCAGCCACGTGTTCATTCTCTCTGTCCTTCTATTCTTGTACGCATTAGCACGTGGCACTGGTAGTGATCTGGAGATTACTACCTTTGAGGTCCTACTCTTTAATTTTCTTCCTAGCTCCCTAAATTTTGCCTGTAGGACCTCATCCCTCTTTCTATCTATGGTGCTGGTCCTGATATGGTCCATGACCTCTAGCTGTTTACCCTCTCCCCACCCCCCCAGAATTCCCTGTGTCTGCTCTGTCACATCCTTGAGCTTGGCACCACACCATTCTGGAGTCACGTCTGCGGCCGCAGAAACGCCTCTCTGTTCTCCTACTACAGAATCCCCTATTACTACAGCTATTTTATTCTTTGTCCCTCCCCCCTGTGCAGCTGAGCCACCCGTGGTTCCTTGGAAGGGCAGTGCTGTGTGGCGGGGCTAGTTTGATAGAGCACCTTTGTTTTTCGGAGATGTTTAGTGTCAGGCCTATGCTCTCAGACACTATGGTGAATGTGTTGACGATGGTTTGGAGCTCGTCCTCTGAGTGAGCGCAGACACAAGCATCATCTGCATACTGTAATTCGATGACAGAGGATGGCACGACCTTGGATCTGGTCTGAAGGTGATGGAGGTGGAACAGTTTCCCATTTATTCTGTAGATTATCTCCACTCCAGCGGGAAGCTTACTGACGGTGAGATGTAGCAATGCAGCAAGGAAGATCGAGAAGAGTGTGGGTGCAGTGACACAGCCTTGCTTCACCCCGGTCCGTACATGAATTGGGTCTGTGGTGGATCCATTGCTCAGGATCACAGCTTGCATGTTATCACCAAGCAAGTGGAGGATGGTGAAAATTTTTGAGGACAGCTGAATTTGAAGAGTACACTCCATAATCCCTCACGGTTGACAGTGTCAAAGGCCTTGGTCAGGTCAAAGAAGGTTGACCCAACCCCACAGTCACTGACACCAATCTCCTCCCATGTGATATAAACCAACCCTTGTCACTGACACCAAGTGGACTGGGAAAATATGTTCAAGGGTAAGACTGTAGAAACGCAGTGGCAAACATTTAAGGAGACATTTCATAATCTCAGCAAAGATTTATTCAAGTGAGAAATAAAGATACTAAGAGATGGATGAACCATCCCTGGCTAACTAAGGAAGTAAAGGATGGTATCAAATTGAAAAAAAAGCATACAATGTTGTGCAGGACAGTGGAAGGCCAGAGGATTGGGAAATTTTTAGAAACCAGCAAAGGACGACTAAAAAAATGATAAAGACGGAGAAGAAAGCAGATCAGAGCAAACTGCAAGAAATATAAAAACAGACAGCAAGAGCTTCTACAGGGATGTAAAAAGAAAACGAGTATCTAAAGTAAATGCTGGTCCCTTCGAGGATGGGACTGGACAATTAATAATGGGAAACATGGAAATGGCAGAGATTTTGAACACATATTTTGTATCTGTCTTCACGGTAGAGGACACTAAAAACATCCCAACAGTTGTTATTCAAGGAGCTATTGTAGGGTGGGTGGGAACTTAAAACAGTCACTATCACTAGAGATAAAGTACTCAGCAAACTAATGGGACTAAAGGTGGACAAGTCCCCTGGATCTGATGACATGCATCCCAGGGTCTTCAGAGAAGTGGCTGCAGAGATAGTGGATGCACTGGTTGTAATCTACCAATATTCCCTGAATTCTGGAGAGGTCCAAGCCGACTGGAAAACAGCAAATGTAACATCCCTGTTGAAGAAAGGAGTGAGACAGAGAGCAGGGAACTGTAGACCAGTTAGTCTACCATCTGTCATTGGGAAAATACTGGAGTCCATCATTAAGGAAGTAGGAGCAGGACATTTAGAAAATCATATTGCAGTCAAGCAGAGTCAGCATGGTTTTATGAAAGGGAAATCATGTTTGACAAATTTGCTGGAGTTGTTTGAGGATGTAACGAGCAGAGTGGATGAAGTAGAGCCAGTTGATGTCGTATATGTGGATTTCCAGAAAGCATTTGATAAGTTGCCACACAAAAGATTACTGCGGAAGCTAAGAGCTCACGGAGGTGGGGGTAATATATTAGCATGGATAGAGGATTGGCTAACTAACATAAAACAGAAAGTCAGGATAAATGGGTCATTTTAAGATTTGCCAAACTGTAACTAGTGGGGTGACACAGGGATCAGTGCTGGGGCCTCAACTATTTACAATTTATATTAATGACTTGGATGAAGGGACTGAGAGTAACGCAGCCAAATTTGCTGATACAAAGATAGGTGGGAAAGCAACTTGTGAGGAGGGTGCAACAAATCTACAAAAGGATATAGACAGGCTCAGTGAGTGGGGAAAAATCTGGCAGCTGGACTATAATGTGGTAAAACGTCAGGTTATCCTCTTTGATAGGAAAAGTAAAAACACTAATTATTTAAATGGAGACTGTTACAAAATGCTGCAGTACAGAGGGATCTGGGGGTTCTTGTACAAGAAACTCAAAAGGTTAGCATGCCGGTACAGCAAATAATCAGGAAGGCAAATGGAATGCTGGTCTTTATTGCAAGGGGGATGGAGTTTAAATGTGGAGAAGTCCTGCTACAACTGTACAGGGCGTTGGTAAGACCACACCTGGAGTACTGCGCACAGTTTTGGTCTGGACTTGTCTCCATTCCTGTGCCGAGGCGATTGTTACACCAGACAGGAGGGGCAACATTTGGGGACACTGATTCCGCACCAATTCCCATTCCCCTTCTTTCTCGTGGATAATGGAGGGGCCACTGTGTGTAATGTACAAGTCAGTAAGCATTGTCAGCAAGCTCTTTCTAATTGGAGATTATATTCAGTGGAATGTTTGACACTATTGGAGATTTTGTACCAAATATCAATGTAGGATTAAAGTAAAAATGCATAATTTTATTGCAAACTGAATTTCTGTTGAGATTCGCTAAATTCAGGGAAAAAGATAACATACAGCGTTTCTTAAATTGACACAGCAGCCCTGAGAACACAATCAGCAATATATCCAGAATATTAAAGTCCAGCCCAGTTGTAGAGTTAATAACATCAGCAGAAACACACCCCAACTATCAGATTGAACATGGTTCAGTCAGAATGTGATTAACAGCAGCATTAACAGCAGATTTCAACCCCTGCAGTCACTTGTGAACTCGCTGATGTGTCAGCAGGTGGGATGACCCAGTGAATCCCTTCCCACACATGGTGCAGGTGAACGGCCTCTTCCCAGTGTGAATGCGTCGATGAATTTCCAGCACAGAAAGCGATCTAAATACCTTCCCACAGTCCCCACACTCCCACGGTTTCTCCATGGTGCGGGTATCCTTGTGACTCTCCCGGTTGTACGATCAGTTGAAGCCTCGCCCACACACACAACACGTTTACAGTTTCTCGCCGCTTTGAATGGTGCGATGTTTCTTCAGGCTGTGTAACTGGTTAAAGCTCTTTCCACAGGCAGTGCACTGGAACACTCACTCGGGTGTGTGTGTCTCGGTGCTTTTCCAGTCACACTGATGTTTGAAATATTTTCGCACAGGCAGGACAGACAAACATTTCTCCTTCCGCTTTCAAAGGCCGATGATATTCGGGTCCTGATGAATGGATTGACTTCGTCAGATCTTGACACGATGTTTGGTTTGTGTTTACTGTCTGAAAATCTCCCCTTCTAATACGCTGTAAAAGGAGATAAAAAAACTATCACTGCCAGTACAAGACACAAATTCAGGATAGACACATCTACTTTCCATGGAATATTCTTTCCTCTCTTGTTCTTCCAAAGCTGAAAATCCCTGTCCCACACATTGTCCCTCCTGCTGTGCTGAAATCCAAATCAACACACAATTCTAAACTGTTTCTCCTCTACTCCCAGTTTTCACCACCAATTCTGGCTGGGTTCAGTTCGACACTCACTGGTTCCCCTCCCCTGAACGTACTGACTCTGGCTGGGTTCAGTTCTACACTCACTGGTTCCCCTCCCCTGAAGGTACTGACTCTGGCTGGGTTCAGTTCTACACTCACTGGTTCCCCTCCCCTGAAGGTACTAACTCTGGCTGGGATCAGTTCTACACTCACTGGTTCCCCTCCCCTGAAGGTGCTGACTCTGACTGGGTTCAGTTCGATACTCACTAGTTCCCCTCCCTCTCGTCCCATGAAGGTTTTTTTCTCTGTTAAGTTAGTATTTAGTCTGTAAATAAAGGTTAGTTAAATCAGCGGATTGCTGAGTAGTTGCTGGGTGTATTTCTCTAAGGTTTAGAGTTTAGTTCTACTTGATAGTTGCGAGTGTAACTTGAGGGATGATAGGACAGCTCAGTCCCGTGGATTACACATCCTGTGGCATGTGGGAAATGCTGGGAGCTTCACACAGCCGGGACGACCACATGTGCAGGAGGTGTCTCCAGCTGCACCAACTCCAGCTCCGCGTTTTGGAGCTTGAGCGGCAGCTGGATTCACTGAGACTCCATGAGACTGAGAGCTACGGGGATATCACGTTTCTCGAGGTGGTCACCCCGCAGCTTAGGAATGTGCAGGCAGATAGGGATTGGGTGACCCCTGGACAGATGAGGAGGACTAGGCAGGTAGTGCAGGAGTTCCCTGTGTCCATCTCGCTCTCCAACTGGAACTCTGTTCTGAGTACGGCTGAGGGCGATGCTGGCTCTGGGGAGTGAGCCAGAGCCACATTCACAACATCACGGGTGTCTCAGCTGTACGGGGGGGAGGAAGAAGAATGGAAGAGCTATAGTGGTAGGGGATTCAATAGTCAGGGTAGCAGACAGATGTTTCTGCGGCCACAGATGTGACTCCAGGATGGTATGTTGCCTCCCTGGTGCCAGAGTCAAGGATGTCACTGAGCTGCTGCAGGGCATTCTGGGGGGAGAGGGTGAACAGCCGGAGGTTGTGGTCCACATCGGGACCAATGACACGGGTAGAAAGAGGGGTGAGGTCCTGCAGGCAGAGTTTAGGGAGCGAGGAGAGAGATTGAAAAGCAGGACCTCAAAGCTAGTAATCTCCGGATTACTCCCAATGCCACGAGCTAGTGAGTACAGAAATAGGAGGACAGAGCAGGTGAATACGTGGCTGGAGAGATGGTGCAGGAGGGAGGGCTTTAGTTTCCTGAGGCATTGGGACCGCTTCTGGGGGAGGTGGGACCGGTACAAGCCGGACGTGTTGCATCTCAACAGAGCCGGTATCAATATCCTCACGGGGGTGGGGGTTGCTAGTGCGGTTGGGGAGAGTTTAAACTAGCTTAGCAAGGGGATGGGAATCTGAAAATAGATTCTGTTGGGAGGGGAGTAAAGCTGGAATTAGAAAGCAAAATTAAAGAAAGTGAGTTTGAAGGAGAGAGGAAACAAGCAGGAAAAAAGTGCAGTAAAACAAACTTAAAGGCACTTTGTCTAAATGCACGAAGCATTCGTAACAAAATAGATGAGTTGATGGCACAAATTGTTACAAATGGGTATGATCTGATAGGCATTACAGAGACGTGGTTGCAAGGTGACCAGCACTGGGAATTAAATATTCAGGGGCAATTGACAATCCAGAAGGACAGACAGAAAGGAAAATGAGGTGGGCAGCTCTATTGATAAAGGATGGAATCACTGAAATAATGAGAAACAATATTGGCTCAAATGATCAGGATGTTGAACCAGTTTGGGTGGAGATAAGGAATAATAAAGGGAAAAAGTCACTGGTGGGCGTAGTCTATAGGCCCCCTAACAGTAGCAACTGTGTTGGTTGGAGTATAAATCAGGAAATAGTGGGGGCTTGTAAAAAGTTAACAACAATAATCATGGGTGATTTTAACCTCCATATTGATTGGACAAATCAAATTGGTCAGGGTAGCCTTGAGAAGGAGTTCATAGAGTGCATAAGGGATGGGTTCCTTCAGCAGTATGTAACGGAACCAACCAGGAGGCAGGCTATCTTAAATCTGGTCCCGTGTAATGAGACAGGATTAATAAACAATCTCCTAGTAAAGGATCCCCTTGGAATGAGTGATCATAGCATGATCTAAATTTGAAATTCAGACGGTGGATGAGAAAGTTGCGTCTCTAACCAGCGTACTAATCTTAAATAAAGGAGATTATCTAGGTATGAGGGCAGAGTTCGGTAAAGTGGACTGGGAAAATAGATTAAAGTGTAGGAAGGTTGATGAACAGTGGCGTACATTTAAGGACAATTTCACAACTCTCAAGAAAAATATATTCCAGTGAGGATAAAAGGGTGTAAAAGAAAAGATAGCCATCCGTGGCTAACTGAAGAAATAAAGGACGGTATCAATTAAAAACAAGGGCATACAAAGTGGTCAAAACTAGTGGGAGGACAGAAGATTGGGAAGCTTTTAAAAGCCAGCAAAGAAAGACTAAAAAAATTAAGAAAGGGAAGATAGACTATGAAAGTAAACTAGCACGAAATATAAAAACAGATAGCAAGAGTTTCTACAGTTATATAAAAAGGAAAAGAGTGGCTGAAGTAAATGTTGATACCTTAGAGGATGAGATCAGGTAATTAGTAATGGGGAACATGGAGATGGCAGAAACACTGAACAAATATTTTCTCTCAGTGTTTACGGTAGAGGACACTAACAATATCCCAACAGTGGACAGTCAAGGGGCTATAGGCGGGGGAGGAACTTAAGCACCTCCTTCTTAGTGATTGTGATAGTGTTATCAAGATAATGGGACTAAAGGCGGATAAATCCCCTGGACCTGATGGCTTGCATCCTAGGGTCTTAAGAGATGTAACGGCAGGGATAGTGGATGCATTGGTTGTAATTTAGCATAATTCCCTGGATTCTGGGGAGGTCCCAGAGATTGGAAAACTGCAAATGTAACCCCTCTATTTAAAAAAGAAGGCAGACAAAAAGCAGGAAACTATAGACCAGTTAGCCGAACATCTGTGGTTGGGAAAATGTTGGAGTCCATTATTAAAGAAGCAGTAGCAGGACATTTACAAAAAACACAGTTCAGTCAGGCAGAGTCACCATGGATTTATGAAGGGGAAGTCATGTTTGACAAATTTATTGTAATACTTTAAGGATGTAACACACAGGGTGGATAAAGTGGAACCAGTGAGTATGGTGTATTTGAACTTCCAGAAAGCATTTGACAAGGTGTCACATAAAAGGTTACGCACAAGATAAAATATCACGGGGTTGGGGGTAATATATTAGCATGGATAAAGGATTGGCTAACTAACAGAAAACAGAGTGAGGATAAATGGTTCATTCTCGGGTTGGCAATCAGTAACTAGTGGGGTGTCGCAGGGAGCAGTGCTGGGACCCCGACTATTTACAATCTATATTAACAATGTGGAAGAAAGGACCGAGTGTAACATAGCCACATTTGCTAACGATACAAAGATGGAAGGAAAAGCAATGTGTGAGGAGGACACAAAAAATCTGCAAAAGGACATAGACAGGCTAAATGAGTGTGCAAAAATTTGGTAGATGGAGTATAACGTTGGAAAGTATGAGGTCATGTGCTTTGGCAGAAAAATTCAAAGCGCAAGTTATTAATTAAATGGAGAAAAATTGCGAAGGTTATTTTGCAGGTACAACAAATGATCAGGAAGGCCAATGAAATCTTGGCATTTATTGCAAAGGGGATGGAGTATAAAAGCAGGGAAGTCTTGCTACAGTAATACAGGGCATTGGTGAGGGTGCACCTGGAATACTGTGTGCAGTTTTGGTTTCCATTTTTACGAAAGGATATACTTGCTTTGGTGGCAGTTTCTTCTCTCGGAGGGTTGTAAATCTGTGGAATTCGCTGCCTCAGAGAGCTGTGGAAGCTGGATCATTGAATAAATTTAAGACAGAGATCGACAGTTTATTAACCAATAAAGGATTAAAGGGTTATGGCTAGAAGTCAGGGAAATGGTCCTGAGTCCATGATCGGATCAGCCATTATCATGTTGGGTTGTGAAGCAGGCTGGAGTATGGCCTGCTCCTGCTCCTATTTCTTATGTTCATTTGTTCTTATGTTCTGCACTGTTTCATCAGACATAGCAAGGGTTAGATACAGAGTAAAGCTCCCTCTACACTGTCCCATCAAACACTAAACCTTGCCCATAATGAGCAGGGCTCAGGGAGGTTGGTTGCTAGGCACTGCAGTGATGTCATGAAGCTAGTTTGAACAGCTAATAGTTACTCCAAACTAACTTAGGCCAGCATATCTGGCCGCATAAAAAAATCTTGTGGAGAGTTAAGAAAGCACCAAGCACTAAACAAAGCACACAAATAAACATTCAATAACAAAGAAAAAATACAAGGAAGCTGAGATAACCTGCACCTAGCACCAAGATTTACAAAGCACTAAACAAAGCACAAGAATAATAAGCAATTAATTAACAAATAAAAAAAATAGAAGGAACCCTGCATCTAAAGCACCAAGACCAAAGTAATTGATAGGATTGAAGGCCAATAAATCCCTGGGGCCTGAAAGTCTGCATCCCAGAGTAATTAAGGAAGTGGCCCTAGAAATAGTGGATGTATTGGTCATCATTTTCAAACAGTTTATCGACTCTGAATCAGTTCCTATGGACTTGGTGGGTAGCTAATGTAACACCACTTTTGAAAAACGGAGAGAGAAAACGGGTAATTATAGACCGGTTAGCCTGACATCAGTAGTGGGGAAAATGTTGGAATCAATTGTTAAAGATGAAAAACAGTGCATTTGGAAAGCAGTGACAGGATCGGTCCATGGATTTATGAAGGGGAAATCATGCTTGACAAATCCACAATTTTTTGAGATTGTAACTGGTAGAGTGGACAAGGGAGAACCAGTGGATGTGGTGTATTTGGATTTTTAAAAGGCTTTTGACAAGGTCCCACACAAGAGACTGGTGTGCAAAATTAAAGCACATGGTACTGGGGGTAATGTACTGACGTGGATAGAGAACTGGTTGCCAGATAGGAAGCAGAGAGTCGGGATAAACAAGTCCTTTTCAGAATGGCAGGCAATGACTAGTGGGGTGCCGTAGGGCTCCGTGCTGGGACCCCAGCTATTTACAATATACATCAACGATTTAGATGAAGTTTGCAGATGACACCAAGCAGGGTGGCGGTGTGAGCTGTGAGGAGGACGCAAAGAGGTTGCAGCTTGACTTCGACAGGTTAGGTGAGTGGGTAAACGCATGGCAGATGCAATATAATGTGGATAAATGTGAGGTTATCCACTTTAGTGGCAAAAACACAAAGGCAGAATATTATCTGAATGGCAACAGATTAGGAAAAGGGGAGCTGCAACGAGACCTGGGTGTCATGGTCATTGAAAATTAGCATGCAGGTACAGCCGGCGGAGAAGAAGGCAAATGGTATGTTGGCCTTCATAGCTAGGGGATTTAAGTCTCGGAGCAGGGAGGTCTTACTGCAGTTGTACAGGGCCTTGGTGAGGCCTCAGCTGGAATATTGTGTTCAGTTTTGGTCTCCTAATCTGAGAAAGGACATTCTTGCTATTGAGGGAGTGCAGCGAAGGTTCACCAGACTGATTCCCGGGATGGCAGGACTGACATGAGGAGAGACTGGATCGACTGGGTCTGTATTCACTGGAGTTTAGAAGGATGAGAGGGGATCTCATAGAAACATAAAAATCTGACGGGACTGGACAAGTTAGATGCAGGAAGAATGTTCCCGATGTTGGGGAAGTCCAGAACCAGGGGTTATTGTCTAAGGATAAGGGGTAAGCCATTTCGGACTGAGATGAGGAGAAACTTCTTCACTCAGAGAGTTGTTAACCTGTGGAATTCCCTACCGCAAAGAGCTGTTGATGCCAGTTCATTGCATATATTAAAGAGGGAGTTAGATAGGGCCCTTACGGCTAAAGGGATCAAAGGGTATGGAGAGAAAACAGGAAAGGGGTACTGAGGTGAATGATCAGCCATGATCTTATTGAATGGTGGTGCAGGCTCGAAGGGCCGAATGGCCTACTCCTGCATCTATTTTCTATGTTTGCATATAAAAAGCAATCAATCAATAACAAATAAAAAGGTTGGCGAATCGGTTCTCTCTCACTGTGTAGATCTGCTCCTGGTGATATACCCTCAACCTCCTACTGACTGCAACTCAACTTGCATGTATGTGCAGTCAAAACTCAGAGAAAGCTCAGAATCTCTTTAGTGAACTTAAACTGGGGTCTCAAGAGATCTCTTGCAACCCAGAAAGCAAAATGAAAAATGGACCACAATCAATCAATAAATGAATAAACACACAAAAAATAGAAGTATGTTACATAACCTACAAGGGAGCAAGCTATCTTGGATCTGGTCCAGTTAAATGAGACAAGAATAATAAACGATCTCCAAGTGAAAGATCCTCTCGGAATGAGTATCACAGTATGGTTGAATTTGTAATACAGATTGAGGGTGAGGAAGTAGTGTCTCAAACGAGCGTACTATGCTTAAACAAAAGGGACTACAGTGGGATGAGGGCAGAGTTGGCTAAAGTAGACAGGAAACACAGACTAAACGGTGGCACAATTGAGGAACAGTGGAGGACTTTTAAGGAGCTCTTTCATAGTGCTCAACAAAAATACATTCCAGTGAAAAGAAAGCCGGTAAGAGAAGGGATAACCAGCCGTGGATAACCAAGGAAATAAGGGAGAGTATCAAATTAAAAACCAATGCGTATAAGGTGGCCAAGGTTAGTGGAAACTAGAAGATTGGGAAAATTATAAACGACAGCAAAGAATGACTAAGAAAGCAATAAAGAAAGGAAAGATAGAGTACGAAAGTAAACTTGCGCAAAACATATAAACAGATAATAAAAGCTTTTACCGATTAGATAAAATGGAAAAGAGTGACAAAAGTAAATGTTGGTCTCTTAGAAGATGAGAAGGGGGATTTAATAATGGGAAATGTGGAAATGGCTAAGACCTTAAACAATTATTTTGCTTCGCTCTTCACAGTGGAAGACACAAAATACATGCCAAAAATTGCTGGTCATGGGAATGTGGGAAGGGAGGACCTTGAGATAATCACTATCATTAGGGGGGTAGTGTTGGACAGGCCAATGGGACTCAAGGTAGACAAGTCCCCTGGTCCGGATAAAATGCATCCCAGGTTATTAAAAGAGATGGCGGAAGTTATAGCAGATGCATTCGTTATAATCTACCAAAATTCTCTGGACTCTGGGGAGGTACCAGCGGATTGGAAAGCAACTATTGTAACGCCACTATTTAAATAAAGTGGGCCGACAAAAGGCAGGTAACTGTAGGCCGGTTCGTTCAACATCTGTAATGGGGTAAATGCTTGAAGCTATCATTAAGGAAGAAAGAGCGGGACATCTAGATAGGAATAGTGCAATCAAGCAGACGCAACATGGATTCATGAAGGGGAAATCATGTTTAACTAATTTACTGGAATTCTTTGAGGATGTAACGAGCATGGTGGATAGAGGTGTACCGATGGATGTGGTGTATTTAGATTTCCAAAAGGCAATCGATAAGGTGCCACACAAAAGGTTACTGCAGAAGATAAAGGTATGCGGAGTCAGAGGAAATGTATTAGCATGGTTAGAGAATTGGCTGGCTGGCAGAAAGCAGAGAGTCGGGATAAATGGTTCCTTTTCGGATTGGAAATCCGTGGTTAGTGGTGTGCCACAGGGATCGGTGCTGGGACCACAACTGTTTACAGTATACATAGATGACCTGGAAGAGGGGACAGGGTGTAGTGTAACAAAATTTGCAGATGACACAAAGATTAGTGGGAAAGCGGGTTGTGTAGAGGACACAGAGAGGCTCCAAAGAGATTTAGATAGGTTAAGTGAATGGGCTAAGGTTTGGCATATGGAATACAATGTCAGAAAATGTGAGGTCATCCACCTTGGGGAAAAAAAACAGTAAAAGGGAATATTATTTGAATGGGGAGAAATTGCAACATGCTGTGGTGCAGAGGGACCTGGGGGTCCTTGTGCATGAAACTCTTTTAGGAAACCTGGGTTCCTTGTGCATGAAACTCTTGGAGTTTAGCTATCAAACATAAAACATTAATCCGTGCCACCCGACCTGGATGACACACCAGGCATTTACAAGGCCCTTTTTTTTTCTTTTTTGTGGGTTTTTTTTGTGTTTTTTTTTTTCTTTTTGTTTTTGGGCACTAAAATCAATTTTTTTTTCTCCAGTGCCCCCTATAAAAGGGGAGGGGGACACTAAAAGCACCGGCAATTAAAACAAATTAAACTTTAAAACGTAAAATCAAATTAAAATTTGGTTGCCGGGCGTGATGATGCACTCCAGTCCCTCCGGTGCCCACCTCTCGCGGAAGGCCGCGAGCGTACCAGTGGACACCGCGTGCTCCATCTCCAAAGACACCCTGTACCGGATGCAAGAGCGGAAGAGAGGCAGGCAGTCAGGTTGAACGACCCCCTCGACCGCCCGCTGCCTGGACCGGCTGATGGCACCCTTGGCCGTGCCCAGGAGCAGTCCTACGAGGAGGCCCTCGGACCTACCCGCTCCCCTCCGCACAGGGTGTCCAAAGATCAGGAGAGCGGGACTGAAGTGCAGCCAGAATTTCAGGAGCAGCCCGTTTAGATAACAAAACAGGGGCTGCAACCTCGTGCACTCAATAAAAACATGGAACACGGACTCCTCCAGACCGCAGAAATTGCAGGCGGCCTGGGAGTCCGTGAACCAGCTTAAAAATTTGTTGCACGGCACTGCTCCGTGCACCACCCTCCAGGCCAAGTCCCCGATGAATAGTGGGAGGACTCCCGCATAGAGTGCCCTCCATCGGGGACCCCTGCCTCCTCCGGACGGCAAGATGGTATGCCATGGCGTGTCCGGACGGCCGGCGAGGATGGCAAAGTTGAAAGTGTGCAGGAGCAGCCCGTACAGGAAACCCCTCCGCGCGGAACTGAAAGGCACGGACGGGATTTCCCCGAGGCGGCTCAAGATGTGAGGCGCCGGCCCCCGAGGGAGGTTCCGTGGTTTGGCGCCGATGAGGAATTCCGTCCGGACGGGGGTCAGTTCGGACGGGATCTCCCCACGTGCTTGAGCCTCCTCAATGCACCTAACGGAGTCAGGGCCCAAAGCTGTTTTTAGCGACTCGATGGCTTCGGCTGCATGGCGGACGTTGGCAGAATTTAGGGGCCGCGCCAGCGTGTCTGGCGCCATCCAGCCCGGTACTCCGCCATCGAGCAGGTCCCTGACCCTGGTCACCTCACCAGCCACAGCCCTCTCTTCCGACCGCCACATAAAACCTCGGTCGTGGAGGTACGGATTCCCGAGCAGCGGCTCCTGCAGGACAGCCGCCACTCCAGCCGCCGGAGAGCTGCGCTTGGTGGAGACTTTGTTTCAGACCCTGATGAGTTCCTTGTAAAAGACAGGCAGCTCCCGGAGGGCGGTCCTGACGCCTCCCACACTCACAAACATGAGCTGCGTGTCGTAATTGAGGTCGTGCTGCTGGCGGAAGAAATACATCGCCAGAGCACACCACCTAGGAGGGGGTCGACGTAAAGGTATCTCTGCAGGGTCAGAAGACGGAAAGTCGCGAGCTGGGCGCTGACGCACACCAACGACTGACCGCCCTCCTCAAGCAGGAGACTCAAGACCGCGGAAGAGACCCAGTGCTTCCTGTTGTTCCAGAAGAAGTCCACCAGCTTCTTCTGTATCTTGGCGACAAACACAGGGGGAGGGGTCAAAGTTACCAGCCGGTACCACAACATTGCGGCCACCAGCTGGTTTATGACTAGCGCTCAACCCCTGTAGGACAGCACTCAGAGCAGTCCTGTCCAGCGCCCTAGGCGAGCGGCGACCTTGGCCTCCAGCTCCTGCCAGTTCGCCGGCCAGGCTTCCTCGTCGGGGCTAAGGAAGACTCCCAGATAGAGGAGATGGGTCGTGCTGCAGGCAAAAGTCCTGAGCTCCTCCGGCAGGTAGTCCACCCGCCACTGACCCACCAGGAGTCCGGAACATTTCTCCCAGTTGATCCCGGCGGAGGATGCGGCCGAGTAAATCTCCTGGCACTCACGCATCCTCCGCAGGTCAGCGGGATCCTGTACCGCGATGAGCACGTCATCGGCGTATGCCGAGAGGACGACCTCCACGCCCGGCCCTTGCAGAGCCAGTCCCGTCAACCTCGTCCGCAGGAGGCGCAGGAAAGGCACCACGCAGATGGCATATAACTGACCGGACATGGGGCATCCCTGGCGCACCCCTCTCCTAAAGCGAAGGGGCGCCGTCAAGGACCCGTTAACCTTAATCAGACACTCCGCGGCAGCATACAAAAGTCGGATCCGGGCGACGAAATGCGTCCCGAACCCGAAAGCGAGCAGAGTTCCGAGCAGATAGTCGTGATCCACCCTGTTGAACGCCTTCTCTTAAGATAGGAAGACGACCGACAGACCAGCCTCCTGGGAACAATGGATGAGGACACGGACCAGATGGATGTTATCGTGGATTGTCAGGCCCGGGACCGTGTAGGACTGGTCGGGGTGGATCATGTGGTCCAGCACGGCACCAAGGCGAGCAGACATCGCCCAGGCGAAGATTTTGTAGTCCGTGCTGAGGACGGAGACTGGGCGCCAGTTCTTAAGGAGGCGGAGATCGCCCTTCTCAGGCAGCAGGACGATGACTGCCCTGTACCAATAGAGGGGCATCTCCCCGGTCACCAGACTTTCCCCAGGACCCGCGCATAGTCGCTCCCCAGGACGTCCCAGAACGCCCTGTGGAACTCCACGGTCAGCCCGTCCAGCCCCGGGGTTTTTCCCCTCGAGAGCCGGTCGAGGGCGCCGGTCAGCTCCGCCAGGCTTCGCGGAGCTTCCAGATTTTCACCGCTTTCTGGGCTGACTTTCGGCAGGTCCTCCCACAAAACTCTGCGCGCTTCCTCGCTGGACGGATCCGTAGAGAACAGAGACCCGTAATATTCACCGGCCCTGTTGTTGACGCCCTCCGGATCCGAGACAAGAGAGCCGTCGTCGGCCAGCAGCGTCAAGCGCTGCTTACGGACACTCTGCCTTTTTTCCAGCGAGTAGAAGAAGGGGGAGCCGCGGTCCAGATCCCGCAGGAACCGGATCCGCGATCTCACGAACGCGCCTCGGGACCCGACGAGCTGCAGGTCCTTCAGCGCGGCCTTCTTCGCTTCGTACACCGTCCGCAGGCCCGGGGAACCAACGACTTGACCGAGACGAGAATCTAGGTCGAGCACCTCTTTTTCTAGAGGCCCGACCCTGACCGCCCGCCTCTTGGTCGACCCCCTCGCGTACTCTTGACAGAAGACGCGGACGTGAGCCTTGCCCACGTCCCACTACAGCCTCAAGGAGGGGAAGCCCCCCTGCTTCCTTCTCCAGTCGGCCCAGAATTGATGGAACGAGTCCTGGAACCGCTCGTCCTCCAGCAGCCGTTTGTTAAAGTGCCAGTACGCGGAGCCCGTCCTCGCGCGAAGCGAAGCGAGCTCCGCCCACACCAAGTGGTGGTCCGAACACGGCATCGGCCGCATGGAGGCCGCCGGAACGCAGGAAACGTACGCCCGAGACACGTAAAGGCAGTCGACTCTGGACCATCCTACTCCAGGCCTCACCCAAGTAAAAGCGCTGGAGTCGGGGTGGAGATTTCGCCAGACTTCCACCAATTCGAAGGACCCGTCCAGGTCCCTCAACTTCTCAATCGCCGTCATGCACTGCGGGGCACCGGAGCGGTCCCTCGCCTCGAGGGTGCAGTTAAAATCCTCCCCGAGGACAATGCAGTCGCCGACGTCGACGGAGCCAAGAAGAGCGGACACTTCTTCGAAGAAGCGCACTTGCTGCGGGCCAGGTGAGGGGCGTACACGTTCACAAGATGGAGCGGCACATCCCCCAGGCGAACTGTTACGTGCATCAAGCAGCCTGGCACGGGCTCCTCGACCCCCATGAAAATGCGGGCCCAGCAAGATGGCCACCCCACTAGAAGTGGCAGTGAGGTGGCTCATGCGGACCTCTCCTTGCCATTCCAGGAGCCACGTGGCTTCGTCTCCCGGAACGGTGTGGGTTTCTTGCAGGAAGCACACCGCATATTTCCCCTCCCGCAGGAGCGAAAAATTGTCAAATCTACGGCGTGCCCCTCTGCCGCCGTTGATGTTGAGGCTGGCTATGGTTATCTTCATGACAAAAGCATAGTGCAACCTCTATCTTAACCTATTGTGGGGGAGGGAGCGGAGTCTTTTGTTGACTCCCACTCCCTCCGCAGCCCAGCAAGGGGTCCCTCGAGCTCCCGCTGCTCAAGGTGTTGCGCCTTTGTCAAGGGCCCGCCCGCGGCCAAGGTTTTAGCGGCGGCGCGGACGGACCCCTTGATCAGCTCTGGCTCAGACCATTTTCCCAGGGCCAGTCGGGCTTGGTTGCAGCGACCCCGGCTCTGGGACAAAAAGTCCCGGAGTTCCTCTGCAGGAATGAGGAGGGTCTCAGCGGCGGTCGCGAGCAGATCCACTGCCTCACTGGCGGCGGTCTCTCGGTCTTCTCCCGCGTCCCCCACCGAATCTCCGTCCTCCTCCAGGAGGTGGCGCCAGCAGCTGGCCCATCGACCGCACAAGGTACGGCAAATGACCCGGCCGCTCCAACCGGCCCTGGCTCTGCCCCGATCCCACCCCCAGGATCGTCGGCAGAGGAGTCCCCACTGGGCTCTTTTCAAAATGGTGCTGCGTCGGGAAACGACAGCGGAAGGGGTTCCTCCTGCGCCCCAGGAACCGGGGCACAAGGAGAGAAGCGGCCATAGGAAATCCCCAGGCCCTCCAAGTGCTCCAGCTCCAAAGTAGGGGGCGAGGGTGGGTGTTCCTCCCCCTCCTAGCTACCACCCCCCGGCCCAGCATGTATAGTTTCATTAAAATTATTGTGAATTTCAGTTTCTGCCGGTTCGAGCGACTCGCGGGGGAAGTTGGTTAATAGCTGGGCGGGCTCAGGTTCGGCCTTTTCGGCACCGCCCGCCTCAATCCCCGGGACGCCAGGCCCGGCGGCAATGCATTCCTCCACTGGCCCCACGACCCCCACGACAGGCAGATCTTTCACGCCATCCCCGGGAGGCAGAGACTGGGCAGCCTCGACTGTCTCACCCTCCCCAGGGACAGACTCCTCTCGCCTACGGCGCAGTTTGGAGGCGCTGGTGGGGGACGCGGGATACGCGGAGGGATGTTGATCCCCCTCCGCCTCATCGGAGCGGCGCCTCCTTTTGTTCCTGGGGGTGCACGGAGGCAGGGAGACCTCCATGTCTGCCGAGGACTCACGCTCCACTCCCCCCTTTTTCTTCTCTTGCCCGCGCCCGAGCCCCTCTGCGGTATTGGTCAAGGGCTCGGGCACGGGCTCAGGGCACCCCGCGCTCGCCGATGACTGTGTTGGGCTGAGCGCGGTGTTCAAGCTGTCCGGCGCACCGAGGGGACCCGCCTCGAGACGTTTCGCCTTCCTCCGCGCCTTCTTTCCGATCGGACTCTCTCCCTCCCCCCCCGCCAGAGGCTGTGAAAGCAAAGGCCCTCGGCGATGCCCGCGCACCTACGGCTCCCGGCACGTGGATGCTACTTGGGGGAGGGGTGGCGGCGGCGCCAGCCTTGGCCGCCTTCGGTGGTTTGGCGGCCTTGGAGGCGGGGCAGTTCTTGCGAACGTGCCCCACCTCCCTGCAGGCATGGCACCGCACGCTGTCCGACGTCCAAAAGACGCGGTAGGCAGTCCACTCGTGCACCACATTAAAATTTCCCTGTGTCGTCTCCTCCCGCGCCAGCCGGACAAAGAGCTGGCGGCGGAAGGAGAACATGTGGCGCAGGCTGTTCTCCCTGAGGCCGAGTGGTATGGGGTTGATCCCCGACCTTACCTCCCCCAGTTGGTGTAGGTGAGGGAGGAGGAGCTCAGCGGGAACAAAGGGCGGGACGTTTGAAATGATGACCCTCTGTGCGGTGGCCTCGAGAGGGTCCACCGGCAGGAACGTCCCGCCCACCGTGAGCCCCTTTTCAAGGGCCAGGGACACCGCCCGCTCCGACCCCAGGAAGAACACGGCCTTCCCAGACATCTTGGAGGCCGCAACAATGGCGGAGGGGCCGACTACCCCAGCCATCGCCCGCACGCACTCCTCGATGCTCATTGTGGGGTGAGTGTAGCACTTGACCCCGTGTTTCTTAGTTATAAGTCTGAATGGTGGCAGGGCAGCGGGTGGCGCAGGAGGTGCCGTGGATGTGGATGCCGCCTGCGCATAAGTCCTAGCTGGCCCTGCAACCGGCGTGGATGGGGTCGCCATCACGTGGTCCCTTTAAGGGCTACACCCACCCCAAAGTCACAGGCCTTAATGGTCTTAATTGGCCTCGTTTAGTAAGACTGAGCAGAGGAGCTCTTAACGAGGCACACCTCTCCCTAGTTGGCAATTGGGGAGGGGCCTTGCTCCCTCTGCTCAGTTGTTTTAAATGTTTTTGAAAAAAATTAGGAGGAAGGGCTCTCAGAGAGAGAGGGGAGAGACAGAGAGAGAGAGATAGAGAAAATGGGCTGTGGGAAGGAGGGAGGCTGCGAGGGCAGGTCTCCCCTCACAGCAATGGGTGGGTGCACTCCCCAGATGGCAAAAACAAAAGCACAGTCTTTGGGGTGGGGGGAGAAGATGTCTTCACCTGAGGCAGCTGGAGCCGCAGAGGCACACACTCCCAACGATGTTCAATAGGGTGATTTCTGAATGTTCAGCCAGGTAGCTCCAGCTATCCCAGGCTAGGCAATGGGAGAGGGGTGCTTCAATTGTGTGTGGGGCCTAGTTGTAAGCAAGGCCCCCACACACACTTCCACACACACACACTCCCCTCGATGTTCCGGTCCTCGAGTGGTCTTCTTTCCTCCCCCCACCATTACAACAAAGTCTTTTAGGGGAAATGCACCAACACCCACCTGCAGAATGTTGTAGAATCTCCCTACTTCCACACAGGTTGTTGTTTTTCCCCCTCTCTCCAAATCTCTGTAGTTGTGGTAAATAATACATTTTTCTGCGCTCCTCCTCTCCCTCCGGATGTTGAATGGGTAGCAAGCTAGTCCTTCCCTCCTTCTCTTCCTGGGCTGTTGTCAGGGCTCACTCCAGGCCTTCCGAGGCAGGAGCAAAAGCAGCAGCTCCTTCTCTCACTGCTCACAGCTCCAACTGTTTAGGACACGCCTCCACTGCTCCACCATTGGTCCCTGAAACTCTTTTAGAGTCTACCTGCAAAACATAAAACATGTATCCGTGCCACCCGACCTGGATGACACACACAAGACATTTACAAGGCCCTTTTTTGTTTTTTTGGGGTTTTTTTTTGTTTTTGTTTTTGGGCACTAAAATCAAATTTTTCCTTTTTTTCCAGTGCCCCCTATAAAAGGGGAGGGGGACACTAAAAGCACCGGCAATTAAAACAAATTAAACTTTAAAACGTAAAATCAAATTAAAATTTGGTTGCCGGGCGTGATGATGCACTCCAGTCCCTCCGGTGCCCACCTCTCGCGGAAGGCCGCGAGCGTACCAGTGGACACCGCGTGCTCCATCTCCAAAGACACCCTGTACCGGATGCAAGAGCGGAAGAGAGGCAGGCAGTCAGGTTGAACGACCCCCTCGACCGCCCGCTGCCTGGACCGGCTGATGGCACCCTTGGCCGTGCCCAGGAGCAGTCCTACGAGGAGGCCCTCGGACCTACCCGCTCCCCTCCGCACAGGGTGTCCAAAGATCAGGAGAGCGGGACTGAAGTGCAGCCAGAATTTCAGGAGCAGCCCGTTTAGATAACAAAACAGGGGCTGCAACCTCGTGCACTCAATAAAAACATGGAACACGGACTCCTCCAGACCGCAGAAATTGCAGGCGGCCTGGGAGTCCGTGAACCAGCTTAAAAATTTGTTGCACGGCACTGCTCCGTGCACCACCCTCCAGGCCAAGTCCCCGATGAATAGTGGGAGGACTCCCGCATAGAGTGCCCTCCATCGGGGACACCTGCCTCCTCCGGACGGCAAGATGGTATGCCATGGCGTGTCCGGATGGCCGGCGAGGATGGCAAAGTTGAAAGTGTGCAGGAGCAGCCCGTACAGGAAACCCCTCCGCGCGGAACTGAAAGGCACGGACGGGATTTCCCCGAGGCGGCTCAAGATGTGAGGCGCCGGCCCCCGAGGGAGGTTCCGTGGTTTGGCGCCGATGAGGAATTCCGTCCGGACGGGGGTCAGTTCGGACGGGATCTCCCCACGTGCTTGAGCCTCCTCAATGCACCTAACGGAGTCAGGGCCCAAAGCTGTTTTTAGCGACTCGATGGCTTCGGCTGCATGGCGGACGTTGGCAGAATTTAGGGGCCGCGCCAGCGTGTCTGGCGCCATCCAGCCCGGTACTCCGCCATCGAGCAGGTCCCTGACCCTGGTCACCTCACCAGCCACAGCCCTCTCTTCCGACCGCCACATAAAACCTCGGTCGTGGAGGTACGGATTCCCGAGCAGCGGCTCCTGCAGGACAGCCGCCACTCCAGCCGCCGGAGAGCTGCGCTTGGTGGAGACTTTGTTTCAGACCCTGATGAGTTCCTTGTAAAAGACAGGCAGCTCCCGGAGGGCGGTCCTGACGCCTCCCACACTCACAAACATGAGCTGCGTGTCGTAATTGAGGTCGTGCTGCTGGCGGAAGAAATACATCGCCAGAGCAGACCACCTAGGAGGGGGTCGACGTAAAGGTATCTCTGCAGGGTCAGAAGACGGAAAGTCGCGAGCTGGGCGCTGACGCACACCAACGACTGACCGCCCTCCTCAAGCAGGAGACTCAAGACCGCGGAAGAGACCCAGTGCTTCCTGTTGTTCCAGAAGAAGTCCACCAGCTTCTTCTGTATCTTGGCGACAAACACAGGGGGAGGGGTCAAAGTTACCAGCCGGTACCACAACATTGCGGCCACCAGCTGGTTTATGACTAGCGCTCAACCCCTGTAGGACAGCACTCAGAGCAGTCCTGTCCAGCGCCCTAGGCGAGCGGCGACCTTGGCCTCCAGCTCCTGCCAGTTCGCCGGCCAGGCTTCCTCGTCGGGGCTAAGGAAGACTCCCAGATAGAGGAGATGGGTCGTGCTGCAGGCAAAAGTCCTGAGCTCCTCCGGCAGGTAGTCCACCCGCCACTGACCCACCAGGAGTCCGGAACATTTCTCCCAGTTGATCCCGGCGGAGGATGCGGCCGAGTGAATCTCCTGGCACTCACGCATCCTCCGCAGGTCAGCGGGATCCTGTACCGCGATGAGCACGTCATCGGCGTATGCCGAGAGGACGACCTCCACGCCCGGCCCTTGCAGAGCCAGTCCCGTCAACCTCGTCCGCAGGAGGCGCAGGAAAGGCACCACGCAGATGGCATATAACTGACCGGACATGGGGCATCCCTGGCGCACCCCTCTCCTAAAGCGAAGGGGCGCCGTCAAGGACCCGTTAACCTTAATCAGACACTCCGCGGCAGCGTACAAAAGTCGGATCCGGGCGACGAAATGCGTCCCGAACCCGAAAGCGAGCAGAGTTCCGAGCAGATAGTCGTGATCCACCCTGTTGAACGCCTTCTCTTAGGATAGGAAGACGACCGACAGACCAGCCTCCTGGGAACAATGGATGAGGACACGGACCAGATGGATGTTATCGTGGATTGTCAGGCCCGGGACCGTGTAGGACTGGTCGGGGTGGATCATGTGGTCCAGCACGGCACCAAGGCGAGCAGACATCGCCCAGGCGAAGATTTTGTAGTCCGTGCTGAGGACGGAGACTGGGCGCCAGTTCTTAAGGAGGCGGAGATCGCCCTTCTCAGGCAGCAGGACGATGACTGCCCTGTACCAATAGAGGGGCATCTCCCCGGTCACCAGACTTTCCCCAGGACCCGCGCATAGTCGCTCCCCAGGACGTCCCAGAATGCCCTGTGGAACTCCACGGTCAGCCCGTCCAGCCCCGGGGTTTTTCCCCTCGAGAGCCGGTCGAGGGCGCCGGTCAGCTCCGCCAGGCTTCGCGGAGCTTCCAGATTTTCACCGCTTTCTGGGCTGACTTTCGGCAGGTCCTCCCACAAAACTCTGCGCGCTTCCTCGCTGGACGGATCCGTAGAGAACAGAGACCCGTAATATTCACCGGCCCTGTTGTTGACGCCCTCCGGATCCGAGACAAGAGAGCCGTCGTCGGCCAGCAGCGTCAAGCGCTGCTTACGGACACTCTGCCTTTTTTCCAGCGAGTAGAAGAAGGGGGAGCCGCGGTCCAGATCCCGCAGGAACCGGATCCGCGATCTCACGAACGCGCCTCGGGACCCGACGAGCTGCAGGTCCTTCAGCGCGGCCTTCTTCGCTTCGTACACCGTCCGCAGGCCCGGGGAACCAACGACTTGACCGAGACGAGAATCTAGGTCGAGCACCTCTTTTTCTAGAGGCCCGACCCTGACCGCCCGCCTCTTGGTCGACCCCCTCGCGTACTCTTGACAGAAGACGCGGACGTGAGCCTTGCCCACGTCCCACTACAGCCTCAAGGAGGGGAAGCCCCCCTGCTTCCTTCTCCAGTCGGCCCAGAATTGATGGAACGAGTCCTGGAACCGCTCGTCCTCCAGCAGCCGTTTGTTAAAGTGCCAGTACGCGGAGCCCGTCCTCGCGCGAAGCGAAGCGAGCTCCGCCCACACCAAGTGGTGGTCCGAACACGGCATCGGCCGCATGGAGGCCGCCGGAACGCAGGAAACGTACGCCCGAGACACGTAAAGGCAGTCGACTCTGGACCATCCTACTCCAGGCCTCACCCAAGTAAAAGCGCTGGAGTCGGGGTGGAGATTTCGCCAGACTTCCACCAATTCGAAGGACCCGTCCAGGTCCCTCAACTTCTCAATCGCCGTCATGCACTGCGGGGCACCGGAGCGGTCCCTCGCCTCGAGGGTGCAGTTAAAATCCTCCCCGAGGACAATGCAGTCGCCGACGTCGACGGAGCCAAGAAGAGCGGACACTTCTTCGAAGAAGCGCACTTGCTGCGGGCCAGGTGAGGGGCGTACACGTTCACAAGATGGAGCGGCACATCCCCCAGGCGAACTGTTACGTGCATCAAGCAGCCTGGCACGGGCTCCTCGACCCCCATGAAAATGCGGGCCCAGCAAGATGGCCACCCCACTAGAAGTGGCAGTGAGGTGGCTCATGCGGACCTCTCCTTGCCATTCCAGGAGCCACGTGGCTTCGTCTCCCGGAACGGTGTGGGTTTCTTGCAGGAAGCACACCGCATATTTCCCCTCCCGCAGGAGCGAAAAATTTTCAAATCTACGGCGTGCCCCTCTGCCGCCGTTGATGTTGAGGCTGGCTATGGTTATCTTCATGACAAAAGCATAGTGCAACCTCTATCTTAACCTATTGTGGGGGAGGGAGCGGAGTCTTTTGTTGACTCCCACTCCCTCCGCAGCCCAGCAAGGGGTCCCTCGAGCTCCCGCTGCTCAAGGTGTTGCGCCTTTGTCAAGGGCCCGCCCGCGGCCAAGGTTTTAGCGGCGGCGCGGACGGACCCCTTGATCAGCTCTGGCTCAGACCATTTTCCCAGGGCCAGTCGGGCTTGGTTGCAGCGACCCCGGCTCTGGGACAAAAAGTCCCGGAGTTCCTCTGCAGGAATGAGGAGGGTCTCAGCGGCGGTCGCGAGCAGATCCACTGCCTCACTGGCGGCGGTCTCTCGGTCTTCTCCCGCGTCCCCCACCGAATCTCCGTCCTCCTCCAGGAGGTGGCGCCAGCAGCTGGCCCATCGACCGCACAAGGTACGGCAAATGACCCGGCCGCTCCAACCGGCCCTGGCTCTGCCCCGATCCCACCCCCAGGATCGTCGGCAGAGGAGTCCCCACTGGGCTCTTTTCAAAATGGTGCTGCGTCGGGAAACGACAGCGGAAGGGGTTCCTCCTGCGCCCCAGGAACCGGGGCACAAGGAGAGAAGCGGCCATAGGAAATCCCCAGGCCCTCCAAGTGCTCCAGCTCCAAAGTAGGGGGCGAGGGTGGGTGTTCCTCCCCCTCCTAGCTACCACCCCCCGGCCCAGCATGTATAGTTTCATTAAAATTATTGTGAATTTCAGTTTCTGCCGGTTCGAGCGAATCGCGGGGGAAGTTGGTTAATAGCTGGGCGGGCTCAGGTTCGGCCTTTTGGGCACCGCCCGCCTCAATCCCCGGGACGCCAGGCCCGGCGGCAATGCATTCCTCCACTGGCCCCACGACCCCCACGACAGGCAGATCTTTCACGCCATCCCCGGGAGGCAGAGACTGGGCAGCCTCGACTGTCTCACCCTCCCCAGGGACAGACTCCTCTCGCCTACGGCGCAGTTTGGAGGCGCTGGTGGGGGACGCGGGATACGCGGAGGGATGTTGTTCCCCCTCCGCCTCATCGGAGCGGCGCCTCCTTTTGTTCCTGGGGGTGCACGGAGGCAGGGAGACCTCCATGTCTGCCGAGGACTCACGCTCCACTCCCCCCTTTTTCTTCTCTTGCCCGCGCCCGAGCCCCTCTGCGGTATTGGTCAAGGGCTCGGGCACGGGCTCAGGGCACCCCGCGCTCGCCGATGACTGTGTTGGGCTGAGCGCGGTGTTCAAGCTGTCCGGCGCACCGAGGGGACCCGCCTCGAGACGTTTCGCCTTCCTCCGCGCCTTCTTTCCGATCGGACTCTCTCCCTCCCCCCCCGCCAGAGGCTGTGAAAGCAAAGGCCCTCGGCGATGCCCGCGCACCTACGGCTCCCGGCACGTGGATGCTACTTGGGGGAGGGGTGGCGGCGGCGCCAGCCTTGGCCGCCTTCGGTGGTTTGGCGGCCTTGGAGGCGGGGCAGTTCTTGCGAACGTGCCCCACCTCCCTGCAGGCATGGCACCGCACGCTGTCCGACGTCCAAAAGACGCGGTAGGCAGTCCACTCGTGCACCACATTAAAATTTCCCTGTGTCGTCTCCTCCCGCGCCAGCCGGACAAAGAGCTGGCGGCGGAAGGAGAACATGTGGCGCAGGCTGTTCTCCCTGAGGCCGAGTGGTATGGGGTTGATCCCCGACCTTACCTCCCCCAGTTGGTGTAGGTGAGGGAGGAGGAGCTCAGCGGGAACAAAGGGCGGGACGTTTGAAATGATGACCCTCTGTGCGGTGGCCTCGAGAGGGTCCACCGGCAGGAACGTCCCGCCCACCGTGAGCCCCTTTTCAAGGGCCAGGGACACCGCCCGCTCCGACCCCAGGAAGAACACGGCCTTCCCAGACATCTTGGAGGCCGCAACAATGGCGGAGGGGCCGACTACCCCAGCCATCGCCCGCACGCACTCCTCGATGCTCATTGTGGGGTGAGTGTAGCACTTGACCCCGTGTTTCTTAGTTATAAGTCTGAATGGTGGCAGGGCAGCGGGTGGCGCAGGAGGTGCCGTGGATGTGGATGCCGCCTGCGCATAAGTCCTAGCTGGCCCTGCAACCGGCGTGGATGGGGTCGCCATCACGTGGTCCCTTTAAGGGCTACACCCACCCCAAAGTCACAGGCCTTAATGGTCTTAATTGGCCTCGTTTAGTAAGACTGAGCAGAGGAGCTCTTAACGAGGCACACCTCTCCCTAGTTGGCAATTGGGGAGGGGCCTTGCTCCCTCTGCTCAGTTGTTTTAAATGTTTTTGAAAAAAATTAGGAGGAAGGGCTCTCAGAGAGAGAGGGGAGAGACAGAGAGAGAGAGATAGAGAAAATGGGCTGTGGGAAGGAGGGAGGCTGCGAGGGCAGGTCTCCCCTCACAGCAATGGGTGGGTGCACTCCCCAGATGGCAAAAACAAAAGCACAGTCTTTGGGGTGGGGGGAGAAGATGTCTTCACCTGAGGCAGCTGGAGCCGCAGAGGCACACACTCCCAACGATGTTCAATAGGGTGATTTCTGAATGTTCAGCCAGGTAGCTCCAGCTATCCCAGGCTAGGCAATGGGAGAGGGGTGCTTCAATTGTGTGTGGGGCCTAGTTGTAAGCAAGGCCCCCACACACACTTCCACACACACACACTCCCCTCGATGTTCCGGTCCTCGAGTGGTCTTCTTTCCTCCCCCCACCATTACAACAAAGTCTTTTAGGGGAAATGCACCAACACCCACCTGCAGAATGTTGTAGAATCTCCCTACTTCCACACAGGTTGTTGTTTTTCCCCCTCTCTCCAAATCTCTGTAGTTGTGGTAAATAATACATTTTTCTGCGCTCCTCCTCTCCCTCCGGATGTTGAATGGGTAGCAAGCTAGTCCTTCCCTCCTTCTCTTCCTGGGCTGTTGTCAGGGCTCACTCCAGGCCTTCCGAGGCAGGAGCAAAAGCAGCAGCTCCTTCTCTCACTGCTCACAGCTCCAACTGTTTAGGACACGCCTCCACTGCTCCACCATTGGTCCCTGAAACTCTTTTAGAGTCTACCTGCAAAACATAAAACATGTATCCGTGCCACCCGACCTGGATGACACACACAAGACATTTACAAGGCCCTTTTTTGTTTTTTTGGGGTTTTTTTTTGTTTTTGTTTTTGGGCACTAAAATCAAATTTTTCCTTTTTTTCCAGTGCCCCCTATAAAAGGAGAGGGGGACACTAAAAGCACCGGCAATTAAAACAAATTAAACTTTAAAACGTAAAATCAAATTAAAATTTGGTTGCCGGGCGTGATGATGCACTCCAGTCCCTCCGGTGCCCACCTCTCGCGGAAGGCCGCGAGCGTACCGGTGGACACCGCGTGCTCCATCTCCAAGGACACCCTGGACCGGATGTAAGAGCGGAAGAGAGGCAGGCAGTCAGGTTGAACGACCCCCTCGACCGCCCGCTGCCTGGACCGGCTGATGGCACCCTTGGCCGTGCCCAGGAGCAGTCCTACGAGGAGGCCTTCGGACCTACCCGCTCCCCTCCGCACAGGGTGCCCAAAGATCAGGAGAGTGGGACTGAAGTGCAGCCAGAATTTCAGGAGCAGCCCCTTCAAATAGTGGAACAGGGGCTGCAACCTTGTGCATTCAATAAAAACATGGAACACGGACTCCTCCAGACCGCAGAAATTGCAGGCGGCCTGGGAGTCCGTGAACCGGCTTAAAAATTTATTGCACGGCACCGCTCCGTGCACCACCCTCCAGGCCAAGTCCCCGATGAATAGTGGGAGGACCCCTGCGTAGAGTGCCCTCCATCGGGGACCCCCGCCTCCTCCGGACGGCAAGACGGCACGCCATGGCGTGTCCGGACGGCCGGCGAGGATGGCAAAGTTGAGGGTGTGCAGGAGCAGCCCGTACAGGAAACCCCTCCGCGCGGAACTGAAAGGCACGGAGGGGATTTCCCCGAGGCGGCTCAAGTTATGAGGCGCCAGCCCCCGAGGGAGGTTCCGGGGTTTGGCGCCGATGAGGAATTCCGTCCGGACGGGGGTCAGTCCGGACGGGATCTCCCCCCGTGCTTGAGCCTCCTCGATGCACCTAACGGAGTCAGGGCCCAGAGCTGTTTTTAGCGACTCGATGGCATCGGCCGCGTGGCGGACGTTGGCAGAATTTAGGCGCCGCACCAGCGTGTCTGGCGCCATCCAGCCCGCTCCTCCGCCATCGAGCAGGTCCCTGACCCTGGTCACCTCACCAGCCACAGCCCTCTCTTCCGACCGCCACATAAAGCCTCGGCCGTGGAGGTACGGATTCCCGAGCAGCGGTTCCTGCAGGACGGCCGCCACTCCAGCCGGCGGAGAGCTGCGCTTGGTGGAGACTTTGTTCCAGACCCTGATGAGTTCCCTGTAAAAGACAGGCAGCTCCCGGAGTGCGGTCCTGGCACCCCCCAAGTTCACAAACAGGAGCTGCGTGTCATAATTGAGGTCGAGCTGCTGGCGGAAGAAATACCTCGCCAGAGCACACCACCTAGGAGGGGGCTCGACGTAAAGGTATCTCTGCAGGGTCTGAAGACGGAAAGTCGCGAGCTGGGCGCTGACGCACACCAACGACTGACCGCCCTCCTCAAGCGGGAGACTCAAGACCGCGGCAGAGACCCAGTGCTTCCTGTTGTTCCAGAAGAAGTCCACCAGCTTCTTCTGTATCTTGGCGACAAACGCAGGGGGAGGGGTCAAAGTGACCAGCCGGTACCACAGCATTGCGGCCACCAGCTGGTTTATGACTAGCGCTCGACCCCCGTAGAACAGCACTCGGAGCAGTCCTGTCCAGCGCCCTAGGCGAGCGGCGACCTTGGCCTCCAGCTCCTGCCAGTTCGCCGGCCAGGCTCCCTCGTCGGGGCTAAGGTAGACTCCCAGATAGAGGAGATGGGTCGTGCTCCAGGCAAAAGGCCTGAGCTCCTCCGGCAGGGAGTCCACCCGCCACTGACCCACCAGGAGTCCGGAACATTTCTCCCAGTTGATCCTGGCGGAGGACGCGGCCGAGTAAATCTCCTGGCACTCACGCATCCTCCACAGGTCAGCAGGATCCTCTATCGCGAGGAGCACGTCATCGGCGTAAGCCGAGAGGACGACCTCCATGCCCGGCCCTTGCAGAGCCAGTCCCGTCAACCTCGTCCGCAAGAGGCGCAGGAAAGGCTCCACGCAAACGGCGTATAACTGGCCGGACATGGGGCATCCCTGGCGCACCCCTCTCCTAAAGCGAAGGGGCGCCGTCAAGGACCCGTTAACCTTAATCAGACACTCCGCGGCGGCGTACAAAAGTCGGATCCGGGCGACGAAATGCGTCCCGAACCCGAAAGCGCGCAGAGTTCCGAGCAGATAGTCGTGATCCACCCTGTCGAACGCCTTCTCTTGGTCGAGGGATAGGAAGGCGACCGACAGACCAGCCTCCTGGGAGCAATGGATGAGGTCCCGGACCAGATGGATGTTGTCGTGGATTGTCCGGCCCGGGACCGTGTATGACTGGTCGGGGTGGATCATGTGGTCCAGCACGGCACCAAGGCGAGCAGACATCGCCCTGGCGAAAATTTTGTAGTCCGTGCTGAGGAGGGAGACCGGGCGCCAGTTCTTAAGGAGGCGGAGATCGCCCTTCTTAGGCAGCAGGACGATGACTGCCCTGCGCCAAGAGAGGGGCATCTCCCCGGTCGCCAGACTTTCCCCCAGGACCCGCGCGTAGTCGCCCCCCAGGACGTCCCAGAACGCCCTGTGGAACTCCACGGTCAGCCCGTCCAGCCCCGGGGATTTTCCCCTCGAGAGCCGGGCGAGGGCACCGGTCAGCTCCGCCAGGCTTAGCGGAGCTTCCAGATTTTCGGCGCCCTCCGGGCCGACCTTCAGCAGGTCCTCCCACAAAACTCTACGCGCTTCCTCGCTGGACGGATCCGGAGAGAACAGAGTCCCGTAATATTCACGGACCCTGTTGTTGACGCCCTCCGGATCCGAGACGAGAGAGCCGTCGTCGGCCAGCAGCGTCAAGAGCTGCTTACGGACACTCTGCCTTTTTTCCAGCGAGTAGAAGAAGGGGGAGCCGCAGTCCAGATCCCGCAGGAACCGGATCCGCGACCTCACGAACGCGCCTCGGGACCCGACGAGCTGCAGGTCCTTCAGCGCGGCCTTCTTCGCTTCGTACACCGTCCGCAGGGCCGGGTCCCGGACGACTTGACCGAGACGGGCTTCCAGGTCGAGCACCTCTTTTTCTAGGCGCCCGACTCTGGCCGCCCGCCTCTTGGTCGACCCCCTCGCGTACTCTTGACAGAAGACGCGGACGTGAGCCTTGCCCACGTCCCACCATAGCCTCAAGGAGGGGAAGCCCCCCTGCTTCCTTCTCCAGTCGGACCAGAATCGACGGAACGAGTCCTGGAAACGCACGTCCTCCAGCAGCCGGTTGTTAAAGTGCCAGTACGCGGACCCCGTCCTCGCGCGGAGCGAAGCGAGCTCCGCCCACACCAGGTGGTGGTCCGAACACGGCACCGGCCGCATGGAGGCCGCCGGGACGCAGGAAACGTACGCCCGAGACACGTAAAGGCGGTCGACTCTAGACCATCCAACTCCAGGCCTCACCCAAGTAAAGGCGCTGGAGTCGGGGTGGAGATTTCGCCAGACGTCCACCAAGTCGAAGGACCCGACCAGGTCCCTCAACTTCTCCATCGCCGTCATGCACTGCGGGGCACCGGAGCGGTCCCTCGCCTCGAGGGTGCAGTTAAAATCCCCCCCGAGGACAATGCAGTCGCCGACGTCGACGGAGCCAAGAAGAGCGGACACCTCTTCAAAGAAGCGCGTCTGCTGCGGGCCGGGATGAGGGGCGTACACGTTCACGAGATGGAGCGGCACGTCCCCCAGGCGAACCGTTACGTGCAGCAAGCGGCCTGGCACGGGCTCCTCGACCCCCAAGATCTCCGGCTGAAAATGCGGGCCCAGCAAGATGGCCACCCCACTAGAAATGGCGGTGAGGTGGCTCATGCGGACCTCTCCTTGCCATTCCAGGAGCCACGTGGCTTCGTCTCCCGGAACGGTGTGGGTTTCTTGCAGGAAGCACACCGCATATTTCCCCTCCCGCAGGAGCGAAAAATTGTCAAATCTACCGCGTGCTCCTCTGCCGCCGTTGATGTTGAGGCTGGCTATGGTTATCTTCATGGCAAAAGCATAGTGCAACCTCTACCTTAACCTATTGTGGGGGAGGGAGCGGAGTCTTTTGTTGAACTCCGCTCCCTCCGCAGCCCAGCGAGGAGTCCCTCGAGCTCGCGCAGCTCAAGGTGCTGCTCCTTTGTCAAGGGCCCGCCCGCGGCCAAGGTTTTAACGGCGGCGCGGACGGACCCCTTGATCAGCTCCGGCTCCGACCATTTTTCCAGGGCCAGTCGGGCTTGGTCGCGGCGACCCCGGCTCTGGGCCAAAAAGTCCCGGAGTTCCTTTGCAGGAATGAGGAGGGCCTCGGCGGCGGCCGCGAGCAGATCCACCGCCTCCCTGGCGGTGGCCTCTAGTTCTTCTCCCGCGTCCCCCACCGAGTCCCCGTCCTCCTCCGGGAGGTGGCCGCCAGCAGGCGGCCCATCGACCGCACAAGGTACGGCAAATGAACCGGCCGCTCCAACCGGCCCTGGCTCTGCCCCGATCCCACCCCCAGGATCGTCGGCAGAGGAGTCCCCACTGGGCTCTTTTAAAAATGGTGCTGGGTCGGGAAATGACAGCGGAAGGGGTTCCCCCTCCGCCCCAGGAACCGGAGAACAAGGAGAGACCCGGCCATAGGAGATCCCCAGGCTCCCCAAGTGCTCCAGCTCCAAAGTAAGAGGCGAGGGTGGGTGTTCCTCCCCCTCCCCGCTGCCACCCCCCGGCCCAGCATCTACAGTTTCATTAAAATCAGTTCGTGTTTCTGCCGGGTCGAGCGACTCCCGGGGGAAGTTGGTTATTGGCTGGGCGGGCTCAGGTTCGGCCTTTTCGGCCTCGCCCGCCTCAGTCCCCGGGACGCCCGGCCCGGCGGCAATGCATTCTTCCGCTGGCCCTACGCCCCCCACGACAGGCAGATCTTCCACTCCATCCCCTGGAGGCAGCGGCTGGGCAGCCTCGACTACCTCACCCTCCCCGGGGACAGACTCTTCGCGCCTGCAGCGCAATTTGGGTGCGCTGGTGGGGGACGCGGGACACGCGGCGGGCACCGACTCCTCCGCGGAGGGATGTTGTTCCCCCTCCGCCTCATCGGAGCCGCGCCTCCTTTTGTTCCTGGGGGTGCGCGGAGGCAGGGAGACCCCCATGTCTGCCGAGGCCTCCCGCTCCGCCCCCCCCCTTTTCCTTTCCTTTCCCGCACCCGGGCCCCTCTGTGGTGTTATTCAAGGGCTCGGGCACGGGCTCGGGGCACCACGCGCTCGCCGGTGACGGGGTTGGGCTGAGCGCGGTGGTCAAATTATCTGGCGCACCGAGGGGACCCGCCTCTAGATGTTTCGCCTTCTTCCGCGCCTTCTTTCCGGTCGGACGCTCTCCCTCCCCCCCGCCGGAGGCCCTGAAAACAAAGGCCTCCGACGATGCCCGCGCACCCATGGCTCCCGGCACGCGGACGCAACTAGGGGGAGGGGTGGCGGCGGCGCCAGCCTTGGCCGCCTTCGGTGGTTTGGCGGCCTTGGAGGTGGGGCAGTTCTTGCGAACGTGCCCCACCTCCCTGCAGGCATGGCACCGCACGCCGTCCGACGTCCAAAAGACGCGGTAGGCAGTCCCCTCGTGCACCACATTAAAGTTCCCCTCCGTCGTCTCCTCCCGCGCCAGCCGGACAAAGAGCTGGCGGCGGAAGGAGAACACGTGGCGCAGGCTGTTCTCCCTGAGGCCGAGCGGTATGGGGTTGATCCCCGACCTTACCTCCCCCAGTTGGTGTAGGTGAGGGAGGAGGAGCTCAGCGGGAACAAAGGGCGGGACGTTTGAAATGATGACCCTCTGCGCGGTGGCCTCGAGAGGGTCCACCGGCAGGAACGTCCCGCCCACCGTGAGCCCCTTTTCAAGGGCCAGGGAAACCGCCCGCTCCGAACCCAGGAAGAACACGGCCTTCCCAGACATCTTGGAGGCGACGAAATGCGTCCCGAACCCGAAAGCGCGCAGAGTTCCGAGCAGATAGTCGTGATCCACCCTGTCGAACGCCTTCTCTTGGTCGAGGGATAGGAAGGCGACCGACAGACCAGCCTCCTGGGAACAATGGATGAGGTCCCGGACCAGATGGATGTTATCGTGGATTGTCCGGCCCGGGACCGTGTATGACTGGTCGGGGTGGATCATGTGGTCCAGCACGGCACCAAGGCGAGCAGACATCGCCCTGGCGAAGATTTTGTAGTCCGTGCTGAGGAGGGAGACCGGGCGCCAGTTCTTAAGGAGGCGGAGATCGCCCTTCTTAGGCAGCAGGACGATGACTGCCCTGCGCCAAGAGAGGGGCATCTCCCCGGTCGCCAGACTTTCCCCCAGGACCCGCGCGTAGTCGCTCCCCAGGACGTCCCAGAACGCCCTGTGGAACTCCACGGTCAGCCCGTCCAGCCCCGGGGATTTTCCCCTCGAGAGCCGGGCGAGGGCACCGGTCAGCTCCGCCAGGCTTAGCGGAGCTTCCAGATTTTCAGCGCCCTCCGGGCCGACCCTCGGCAGGTCCTCCCACAAAACTCTACGCGCTTCCTCGCTGGACGGATCCGGAGAGAACAGAGCCCCGTAATATTCACGGACCCTGTTGTTGACGCCCTCCGGATCCGAGACGAGAGAGCCGTCGTCGGCCAGCAGCGTCAAGAGCTGCTTACGGACACTCTGCCTTTTTTCCAGCGAGTAGAAGAAGGGGGAGCCGCGGTCCAGATCCCGCAGGAACCGGATCCGCGACCTCACGAACGCGCCTCGGGACCCGACGAGCTGCAGGTCCTTCAGCGCGGCCTTCTTCGCTTCGTACACCGTCCGCAGGGCCGGGTCCTGGACGACTTGACCGAGACGAGCTTCCAGGTCGAGCACCTCTTTTTCTAGGCGCCCGACTCTGGCCGCCCGCCTCTTGGTCGACCCCCTCGCGTACTCTTGACAGAAGACGCGGACGTGAGCCTTGCCCACGTCCTACCATAGCCTCAAGGAGGGGAAGCCCCCCTGCTTCCTTCTCCAGTCGGACCAGAATCGACGGAACGAGTCCTGGAACCGCACGTCCTCCAGCAGCCGGTTGTTAAAGTGCCAGTACGCGGACCCCGTCCTCGCGCGGAGCGAAGCGAGCTCCGCCCACACCAGGTGGTGGTCCGAACACGGCACCGGCCGCATGGAGGCCGCCGGGACGCAGGAAACGTACGCCCGAGACACGTAAAGGCGGTCGACTCTAGACCATCCAACTCCAGGCCTCACCCAAGTAAAGGCGCTGGAGTCGGGGTGGAGATTTCGCCAGATGTCCACCAAGTCGAAGGACCCGACCAGGTCCCTCAACTTCTCCATCGCCGTCATGCACTGCGGGGCACCGGAGCGGTCCCTCGCCTCGAGGGTGCAGTTAAAATCCCCCCCGAGGACAATGCAGTCGCCGACGTCGACGGAGCCAAGAAGAGCGGACACCTCTTCAAAGAAGCGCGTCTGCTGCGGGCCGGGATGAGGGGCGTACACGTTCACGAGATGGAGCGGCACGTCCCCCAGGCGAACCGTTACGTGCAGCAAGCGGCCTGGCACGGGCTCCTCGACCCCCAAGATCTCCGGCTGAAAATGCGGGCCCAGCAAGATGGCCACCCCACTAGAAATGGCGGTGAGGTGGCTCATGCGGACCTCTCCTTGCCATTCCAGGAGCCACGTGGCTTCGTCTCCCGGAACGGTGTGGGTTTCTTGCAGGAAGCACACCGCATATTTCCCCTCCCGCAGGAGCAAAAAATTGTCACATCTACGGCGTGCCCCTCTGCCGCCGTTGATGTTGAGGCTGGCTATGGCTATCTTCATGGCAAAAGCATAGTGCAACCTCTACCTTAACCTATTGTGGGGGAGGGAGCGGAGTCTTTTGTTGAACTCCGCTCCCTCCGCAGCCCAGCGAGGAGTCCCTCGAGCTCGCGCAGCTCAAGGTGCTGCTCCTTTGTCAAGGGCCCGCCCGCGGCCAAGCTTTTAACGGCGGCGCGGACGGACCCCTTGATCAGCTCCGGCTCGGACCATTTTTCCAGGGCCAGTCGGGCTTGGTCGCGGCGACCCCGGCTCTGGGCCAAAAAGTCCCGGAGTTCCTTTGCAGGAATGAGGAGGGCCTCAGCGGCGGCCGCGAGCAGATCCACCGCCTCCCTGGCGGTGGTCTCTAGTTCTTCTCCCGCGACCCCCACCGAGTCCCCGTCCTCCTCCGGGAGGTGGCCGCCAGCAGCCGGCCCATCGACCGCACAAGGTACGGCAAATGAACCGGCCGCTCCAACCGGCCCTGGCTCTGCCCCGATCCCACCCCCAGGATCGTCGGCAGAGGAGTCCCCACTGGGCTCTTTTAAAAATGGTGCTGGGTCGGGAAATGACAGCGGAAGGGGTTCCCCCTCCGCCCCAGGAACCGGGGAACAAGGAGAGACCCGGCCATAGGAAATCCCCAGGCCCTCCAAGTGCACCAGTTCCAAAGTAAGGGGCGAGGGTGGGTGTTCCTCCCCCTCCCCACTGCCACCCCCCGGCCCAGCATCTACAGTTTCATTAAAATCAATATATTGTGTTTCTGCCGGGTCGAGCGACTCCCGGGGGAAGTTGGGTATTGGCTGGGCGGGCTCAGGTTCGGCCTTTTCGGCCCCGCCCGCCTCAGTCCCCGGGACGCTCGACCCGGCGGCTACGCATTCTTCCACTGGCCCCACGCCCCCCACGACAGGCAGATCTTCCACGCCCTCCCCAGGAGGCAGCGGCTGGGCAGCCTCGACTGCCTCACCCTCCCCGGGGAAAGACTCCTCGCGCCTGCAGCGCAATTTGGGGGCGCTGGTGGGGGACGCGGGACACGCGGCGGGCACCGCCTCCTCTGCGGAGGGATGTTGTTCCCCCTCCGCCTCATTGGGGCGGTGCCTCTTTTTGTTCCTGGGGGCGCGCGGAGTCAGGGAGACCTCCATGTCTGCCGAGGCCTCCCGCTCCGCCCCCCCCTTTTCCTTTTCTTGCCCGCGCCTGGGCCCCTCTGTGGTGTTATTCAAGGGCTCGGGCACGGGCTCGGGGCACCCCGCGCTCGCCGGTGACGGGGTTGGGCTGAGCGCGGTGGTCAAATTATCCGGCGCACCGAGGGGACCCGCCTCTTGATGTTTCTCCTTCTTCCGCGCCTTCTTTCCGCTCGGACGCTCTCCCTCCCCCCCGCCGGAGGCCCTGAAAACAAAGGCCTCCGACGATGCCCGCGCACCCATGGCTCCCGGCACGCGGACGCAACTAGGGGGAGGGGTGGCGGCGGCGCCAGCTATGGCCGCCTTCGGTGGTTTGGCGGCCTTGGAGGCGGGGCAGTTCTTGCGAACGTGCCCCACCTCCCTGCAGGCATGGCACCACACGCCGTCCGACGTCCAGAAGACGCGGTAGGCAGTCCCCTCGTGCACCACATTAAAGTGCCCTTCTGTCACGTCCTCCCACGCCAGCCGGACAAAGAGCTGGCGGCGGAAGGAGAACACGTGGCGCAGGCTGTTCTCCCTGAGGCCGAGCGGTATGGGGTTGATCCCCGACCTTACCTCCCCCAGTTGGTGTAGGTGAGGGAGGAGGAGCTCAGCGGAAACAAAGGGCGGGACGCTTGACACGATGACCCTCTGCGCGGTGGCCTCGAGAGGGTCCACCGGCAGGAACGTCCCGCCCACCGTGAGCCCCTTTTCAAGGGCCAGGGACACCGCCCGCTCCGACCCCAGGAAGAACACGGCCTTCCCAGACATCTTGGAGGCTGCGACAATGGCCGAGGGGCCGACTACCCCAGCCATCGCCCGCACGCACTCCTCGATGCTCATTGTGGGGTGAGTGTAGCTCTTGACCCCGTGTTTTTTAGTAATGAGTTTGAATGGTGGCAGGGCAGCAGGTGGCGCAGGAGGTGCCGTGGATGTAGACACCGCCTGCGCATACGTCCTTGCTGGCCCTGCCACCGGCGTGGATGGGGTCGCCATCACGGGGTCCCTTTAAGGGCTACACCCACCCCAAAGTCACAGGCCTTAATGGTCTTAATTAGGCCTCTTATCTAAAAGACTGAAGCAGAGGAGCTCTTAACGAGGTACCTCTCCCCTCGTTGACAATTGGGGAGAGGCCTTGCTCCCTCTGCTCAGTTGTCTTAATTGGTTTGTTTTTTTTTGTAAATTTGGAAGGAAGAGGCCTCAGAGAGAGAGGGGAGAAACAGAGTAGCAGAGAAAGAGAGAGGGGGGTGGGAAGGGGGGGGGGGACTGCGAGGGCAGGTCTCCCCTCGCAGCTGTGGGTGGGTGCACTCCCCAGATGGCAAAACACAAAAGTCTTTGGGGTGGTCTTCAGGTGGGGGGAGAAGATGTCTTCACCTGGGGCAGCTGGAGCCACCAGGCACTCCTAACGATCTTTAATTGGGTGATTGAGAAAAACAACAATCTTCAGCCTGGTAGCTCCAGCTATCCCAGGCTAGGCAAATGTGGGGGGTGGGGGGGGTTCCAATTGTGGGGGGGGGCCTAGTTGTAAGCACGGCCCCCACGCACACTACCACACACACACACACCCCCCGCGATGTTCCGGCCCTCAGTGGTCTTCTTTCCTCCCCCCACCGATACAACAAAGTCTGTTTGGGGAAATGCACCCACACCCACCTGTAGAATGTTGGGTCTCCCTCCTTCCACACTGGATGGTTGTTGTGGTTTTTTCCCCCTCTCTCCAACTCTTTGCAGAAATGATAGAGATGTTCAAAGTTTTCTGTTCTCCTCCTCTCCCTCTGGGTTAAAGTTGGTGTTGAAGCCCCTTCCTTCCTTCTCTTCCTGGGCTGGTCTCAGGGCTCTCCAGGCAGGAGCTCAAGTTGCTAGCAGCTCCAGTCACTGCTCACAGCTCCAACTGTGCAGGACACGCCTCCACTGCTCCACCATTGGTCCCTGAAACTCTTTTGGAGTTTACCTGCAAAACATAAAACATTAAGACCATGCCACCCGACCTGGGTGACACAGCAGACATTTTCAAGGCCCCTTTTTTTTTTTAATTATTTTTTTTGTTTTTTTTTTTGGGGCGCTAAAATCAAATTTTCCCAGTGCCCCCTATAAAAGGGGAGGGGGACACTAAAAGCACCGGCAATTAAAACAAATTAAACTTTAAAACGTAAAATCAAATTAAAATTTGGTTGCCGGGCGTGATGATGCACTCCAGTCCCTCCGGTGCCCACCTCTCGCGGAAGGCCGCGAGCGTACCGGTGGACACCGCGTGCTCCATCTCCAAGGACACCCTGGACCGGATGTAAGAGCGGAAGAGAGGCAGGCAGTCAGGTTGAACGACCCCCTCGACCGCCCGCTGCCTGGACCGGCTGATGGCACCCTTGGCCGTGCCCAGGAGCAGTCCTACGAGGAGGCCTTCGGACCTACCCGCTCCCCTCCGCACAGGGTGCCCAAAGATCAGGAGAGTGGGACTGAAGTGCAGCCAGAATTTCAGGAGCAGCCCCTTCAAATAGTGGAACAGGGGCTGCAACCTCGTGCATTCAATAAAAACATGGAACACGGACTCCTCCAGACCGCAGAAATTGCAGGCGGCCTGGGAGTCCGTGAACCGGCTTAAAAATTTATTGCACGGCACTGCTCCGTGCACCACCCTCCAGGCCAAGTCCCCGATGAATAGTGGGAGGACCCCTGCATAGAGTGCCCTCCATCGGGGACCCCCGCCTCCTCCGGACGGCAAGATGATACGCCATGGCGTGTCCGGACGGCCGGCGAGGATGGCAAAGTTGAGGGTGTGCAGGAGCAGCCCGTACAGGAACTGAAAGGCACGGAGGGGATTTCCCCGAGGCGGCTCAAGTTGTGAGGCGCCGGCCCCCGAGGGAGGTTCCGGGGTTTGGCGCCGATGAGGAATTCCGTCCGGACGGGGGTCAGTTCGGACGGGATCTCCCCACGTGCTTGAGCCTCCTCGATACACCTAACGGAGTCAGGGCCCAGAGCTGTTTTTAGCGACTCGATGGCATCGGCCGCGCGGCGGACGTTGGCAGAATTTAGGCGCCGCGCCAGCGTGTCTGGCGCCATCCAGCCCGCTCCTCCGCCATCGAGCAGGTCCCTGACCCTGGTCACCTCACCAGCCACAGCCCTCTCTTCCGACCGCCACATAAAGCCTCGGCCGTGGAGGTACGGATTCCCGAGCAGCGGCTCCTGCAGGACGGCCGCCACTCCAGCCGGCGGAGAGCTGCGCTTGGTGGAGACTTTGTTCCAGACCCTGATGAGTTCCCTGTAAAAGACAGGCAGCTCCCGGAGGGCGGTCCTGGCACCCCCCAAGTTCACAAACAGGAGCTGCGTGTCATAATTGAGGTCGAGCTGCTGGCGGAAGAAATACCTCGCCAGAGCACACCACCTAGGAGGGGGCTCGACGTAAAGGTATCTCTGCAGGGTCTGAAGACGGAAAGTCGCGAGCTGGGCGCTGACGCACACCAACGACTGACCGCCCTCCTCAAGCGGGAGACTCAAGACCGCGGCAGAGACCCAGTGCTTCCTGTTGTTCCAGAAGAAGTCCACCAGCTTCTTCTGTATCTTGGCGACAAACGCAGGGGGAGGGGTCAAAGTGACCAGCCGGTACCACAGCATTGCGGCCACCAGCTGGTTTATGACTAGCGCTCGACCCCTGTAGGACAGCACTCGGAGCAGTCCTGTCCAGCGCCCTAGGCGAGCGGCGACCTTGGCCTCCAGCTCCTGCCAGTTCGCCGGCCAGGCTCCCTCGTCGGGGCTAAGGTAGACTCCCAGATAGAGGAGATGGGTCGTGCTCCAGGCAAAAGGCCTGAGCTCCTCCGGCAGGGAGTCCACCCGCCACTGACCCACCAGGAGTCCGGAACATTTCTCCCAGTTGATCCTGGCGGAGGACGCGGCCGAGTAAATCTCCTGGCACTCACGCATCCTCCGCAGGTCAGCGGGATCCTCTATCGCGAGGAGCACGTCATCGGCGTAAGCCGAGAGGACGACCTCCACGCCCGGCCCTTGCAGAGCCAGTCCCGTCAACCTCGTCCGCAAGAGGCGCAGGAAAGGCTCCACGCAAACGGCGTATAACTGGCCGGACATGGGGCATCCCTGGCGCACCCCTCTCCTAAAGTGAAGGGGCGCCGTCAAGGACCCGTTAACCTTAATCAGACACTCCGCGGCGGCGTACAAAAGTCGGATCCGGGCGACGAAATGCGTCCCGAACCCGAAAGCGCGCAGAGTTCCGAGCAGATATTCGTGATCCACCCTGTCGAACGCCTTCTCTTGGTCGAGGGATAGGAAGGCGACCGACAGACCAGCCTCCTGGGAACAATGGATGAGGTCCCGGACCAGATGGATGTTATCGTGGATTGTCCGGCCCGGGACCGTGTATGACTGGTCGGGGTGGATCATGTGGTCCAGCACGGCACCAAGGCGAGCAGACATCGCCCTGGCGAAGATTTTGTAGTCCGTGCTGAGGAGGGAGACCGGGCGCCAGTTCTTAAGGAGGCGGAGATCGCCCTTCTTAGGCAGCAGGACGATGACTGCCCTGCGCCAAGAGAGGGGCATCTCCCCGGTCGCCAGACTTTCCCCCAGGACCCGCGCGTAGTCGCCCCCCAGGACGTCCCAGAACGCCCTGTGGAACTCCACGGTCAGACCGTCCAGCCCCGGGGATTTTCCCCTCGAGAGCCGGGCGAGGGCACCGGTCAGCTCCGCCAGGCTTAGCGGAGCTTCCAGATTTTCGGCGCCCTCCGGGCTGACCTTCGGCAGGTCCTCCCACAAAACTCTACGCGCTTCCTCGCTGGACGGATCCGGAGAGAACAGAGCCCCGTAATATTCACGGACCCTGTTGTTGACGCCCTCCGGATCCGAGACGAGAGAGCTGTCGTCGGCCAGCAGCGTCAAGAGCTGCTTACGGACACTCTGCCTTTTTTCCAGCGAGTAGAAGAAGGGGGAGCCGCGGTCCAGATCCCGCAGGAACCGGATCCGCGACCTCACGAACGCGCCTCGGGACCCGACGAGCTGCAGGTCCTTCAGCGCGGCCTTCTTCGCTTCGTACACCGTCCGCAGGGCCGGGTCCTGGACGACTTGACCGAGACGGGCTTCCAGGTCGAGCACCTCTTTTTCTAGGCGCCCGACTCTGGCCGCCCGCCTCTTGGTCGACCCCCTCGCGTACTCTTGACAGAAGACGCGGACGTGAGCCTTGCCCACGTCCCACCATAGCCTCAAGGAGGGGAAGCCCCCCTGCTTCCTTCTCCAGTCGGACCAGAATCGACGGAACGAGTCCTGGAACCGCACGTCCTCCAGCAGCCGGTTGTTAAAGTGCCAGTACGCGGACCCCGTCCTCGCGCGGAGCGAAGCGAGCTCCGCCCACACCAGGTGGTGGTCCGAACACGGCACCGGCCGCATGGAGGCCGCCGGGACGCAGGAAACGTACGCCCGAGACACGTAAAGGCGGTCGACTCTAGACCATCCAACTCCAGGCCTCACCCAAGTAAAGGCGCTGGAGTCGGGGTGGAGATTTCGCCAGACGTCCACCAAGTCGAAGGACCCGACCAGGTCCCTCAACTTCTCCATCGCCGTCATGCACTGCGGGGCACCGGAGCGGTCCCTCGCCTCGAGGGTGCAGTTAAAATCCCCCCCGAGGACAATGCAGTCGCCGACGTCGACGGAGCCAAGAAGAGCGGACACCTCTTCAAAGAAGCGCGTTTGCTGCGGGCCGGGATGAGGGGCGTACACGTTCACGAGATGGAGCGGCACGTCCCCCAGGCGAACCGTTACGTGCAGCAAGCGGCCTGGCACGGGCTCCTCGACCCCCAAGATCTCCGGCTGAAAATGCGGGCCCAGCAAGATGGCCACCCCACTAGAAATGGCGGTGAGGTGGCTCATGCGGACCTCTCCTTGCCATTCCAGGAGCCACGTGGCTTCGTCTCCCGGAACGGTGTGGGTTTCTTGCAGGAAGCACACCGCATATTTCCCCTCCCGCAGGAGCGAAAAATTGTCAAATCTACGGCGTGCCCCTCTGCCGCCGTTGATGTTGAGGCTGGCTATGGTTATCTTCATGGCAAAAGCATAGTGCAACCTCTACCTTAACCTATTGTGGGGGAGGGAGCGGAGTCTTTTGTTGAACTCCGCTCCCTCCGCAGCCCAGCGAGGAGTCCCTCGAGCTCGCGCAGCTCAAGGTGCTGCTCCTTTGTCAAGGGCCCGCCTGCGGCCAAGGTTTTAATGGCGGCGCGGACGGACCCCTTGATCAGCTCCGGCTCGGACCATTTTTCCAGGGCCAGTCGGGCTTGGTCGCGGCGACCCCGGCTCTGGGCCAAAAAGTCCCGGAGTTCCTTTGCAGGAATGAGGAGGGCCTCAGCGGCGGCCGCGAGCAGATCCACCGCCTCCCTGGCGGTGGCCTCTAGTTCTTCTCCCGCGTCCCCCACCGAGTCCCCGTCCTCCTCCGGGAGGTGGCCGCCAGCAGCCGGCCCATCGACCGCACAAGGTACGGCAAATGAACCGGCCGCTCCAACCGGCCCTGGCTCTGCCCCGGTCCCACCCCCAGGATCGTCGGCAGAGGAGTCCCCACTGGGCTCTTTTAAAAATGGTGCTGGGTCGGGAAATGACAGCGGAAGGGGTTCCCCCTCCGCCCCAGGAACCGGGGAACAAGGAGAGACCCGGCCATAGGAAATCCCCAGGCCCTCCAAGTGCACCAGCTCCAAAGTAAGAGGCGAGGGTGGGTGTTCCTCCCCCTCCCCGCTGCCACCCCCCGGCCCAGCATCTACAGTTTCATTAAAAACAGTAAATTGTGTTTCTGCCGGGTCGAGCGTCTCCCGGGGGAAGTTGGGTATTGGCTGGGCGGGCTCAGGTTCGGCCTTTTCGGCCTCGCCCGCCTCAGTCCCCGGGACGCCCGGCCCGGCGGCTACGCATTCCTCCGCGGTCCCCACGCCCCCCACGACAGGCAGATCTTCCACTCCATCCCCGGGAGGCAGAGGCTGGGCAGCCTCAACTGTTTCACCCTCCCCGGGGACAGACTCCTCCCGTCTACGGCGCTGCTTGGGGGCGCTGGTTGGGGACGCGGGACACGCGGCGGGCACCAACTCCTCCACGGAGGGATGTTGTTCCCCCTCCGTCTCATCGGAGCCGTGCCTCCTTTTGTTCCTGGGGGCGCGCGGAGTCAGGGAGACCTCCATGTCTGCCGAGGCCTCCCGCTCCGCCCCCCCCTTTTCCTTTTCTTGCCCGCGCCCGGGCCCCTCTGCGGTATTGGTCAAGGGCTCGGGCACGGGCTCAGGGCACCCCGCGCTCGCCGGTGGCTGGGTTGGGCCGAGCGCGGTGGTCAATCTTTCTGGCGCACTGAGGGGACCCGCCTCTAGATGTTTCTTCTTGTTCCGCGCCTTCTTTCCGCTCGGACGCTCTCCCTCCCCCCCGCCGGAGGCCCTGAAAACAAAGGCCTCCGACGATGCCCGCGCACCCATGGCTCCCGGCACGCAGACTCAACTAGGGGGAGGGGTGGCGGCGGCGCCAGCCTTGGCCGCCTTCGGTGGTTTGGCGGCCTTGGAGGCGGGGCAGTTCTTGCGAACGTGCCCCACCTCCCTGCAGGCATGGCACCGCACGCCGTCCGACGTCCAGAAGACGCGGTAGGCAGTCCCCTCGTGCACCACATTAAAATTTCCCTCCGTCGTGTCCTCCCGCGCCAGCCGGACAAAGAGCTGGCGGCGGAAGGAGAACACGTGGCGCAGGCTGTTCTCCCTGAGGCCGAGCGGTATGGGGCTGATCCCTGACCTTACCTCCCCCAGTTGGTGTAGATGAGGGAGGAGGAGCTCAACGGGAACAAAGGGCGGGACGTTTGAAATGATGACCCTCTGCGCGGTGGCCTCGAGAGGGTCCACCAGCAGGAACGTCCCGCCCACCGTGAGCCCCTTTTCAAGGGCCAGGGACACCGCCCGCTCCGACCCCAGGAAGAACACGGCCTTCCCAGACATCTTGGAGGCTGCGACAATGGCCGAGGGGCCGACTACCCCAGCCATCGCCCGCACGCACTCCTCAATGCTCACTGTGGGGTGAGTGTAGCTCTTGACCCCGTGTTTCCTGGTTATAAGTCTGAACGGTGGCAGGGCAGCGGGTGGCGCAGGAGGTGCCGTGGATGTGGACACCGCCTGCGCATACGTCCTTGCTGGCCCTGCCACCGGCGTGGATGGGGTCGCCATCACGGGGTCCCTTTAAGGGCTACACCCACCCCAAAGTCACAGGCCTTAATGGTCTTTAATGGCCTCGTATGTTAACTGAGCAGAGGAGCCCTTAACGAGGCACCTCTCTACTCGTTGACAATTGGGGAGAGGCCTTGCTCCCTCTGCTCAGTTGTCTTAATTGGGTTTTTTTTTTTAAATTCGGAAGAAAAGGGCTCTCAGAGAGAGAGGGGAGAAACAGAGAGTAACGGAGAAAGAGAGAGGGGGGTGGGAAGGGGGGGTGGCTGCGAGGGCAGGTCTCCCCTCGCAGCTGTGGGTGGGTGCACTCCCCAGATGGCAAAACACACAAAAAACACAGTCTTTGGGTTGGTCTTCAGGTGGGGGGAGAAGACGTCTTCACCTGGGGTAGCTAGAGCCACCAGGCACACAATCCCAAACGATCTTTAATAGGGTGATTTAAAGATTCTTCAGCCTGGTAGCTCCAGCTATCCCAGGCTAGGCAAATGTGGGGGGTGGGGGGGGTTCCAATTGTGGGGGGGGGCCTAGTTGTAAGCACGGCCCCCACGCACACTACCACACACACACACACCCCCCGCGATGTTCCGGCCCTCAGTGGTCTTCTTTCCTCCCCCCACCGATACAACAAAGTCTGTTTGGGGAAATGCACCCACACCCACCTGTAGAATGTTGGGTCTCCCTCCTTCCACACTGGATGGTTGTTGTGGTTTTTTCCCCCTCTCTCCAACTCTTTGCAGAAATGATAGAGATGTTCAAAGTTTTCTGTTCTCCTCCTCTCCCTCTGGGTTAAAGTTGGTGTTGAAGCCCCTTCCTTCCTTCTCTTCCTGGGCTGGTCTCAGGGCTCTCCAGGCAGGAGCTCAAGTTGCTAGCAGCTCCACTCACTGCTCACAGCTCCAACTGTGCAGGACACGCCTCCACTGCTCCACCATTGGTCCCTGAATCCAAAAGGTTAGTTTGCAGCTGCAGCAGGTAATCAGGAAGGCGAATGGAATGTTGGCCTTCATTGCGAGAGGGATAGAGTACAAAAGCAGGGATGTCCTGCTGCAACTCTGTAGGGTATTGGTGAGGCCGCACCTGGAGTACTGCGTGCAATTTTGGTCACCTTACTTAAGGAAAGATATACTGGCTTCGGAGGGGGTGCAGAGACGATTCACTAGGATGATTCGGAGATGAGGGGGTTACCTTATGATGATAGATTGAGTAGACTGGGTCTTTACTCGTTGGAGTTCAGAAGGATGAGGGCTGATCTTATAGAAACATTTAAAATAATGAAAGGAATAGACAAGATAGAGGCAGAGAGGTTGTTTCCACTGGTCTGGGAGACTAGAACTAGGGGGCACAGCCTCAAAATATGGGGGAGCCAATTTAAATCCGAGTTGAGAAGGAATTTCTTCTCCCAGCGGGTTGTGAATCTGGAATTCTCTGCCCAAGGAAGCAGTTGAGGCTAGCTCATTGAATGTATTCAAATCACAGATAGATAGATTTTAACCAATAAGGGAATTAAGGGTTACGGGGAGCGGGCGGGTAAGTGGAGCTGAGTCCACGGCCAGATCAGC